>NC_142372.1:14309527-14487027 GCF_059441005.1 Hippichthys cyanospilos | reverse complement strand
CATTTTTGCAACAATTCAATGTTTCCCCCAGGCTTTGGAAAAATGCTGCATCTTTATCTCCTGAGGGCTTTGATTCATTTGATAGGACTACATTCAAAAAAGCAGGTGACGATTACATGTGGAGGCTGAAATTTCTCTGAAGTTGCCACGGTCGTGTCAGGTTTTAAAAACAAAATCTCCTCCCAAACTTTCTCGTACCATATAGCGTTTATCCTTTTAAAAAGTAAAAATGCTGACATTGGCAGAGGGATATTGAAATAATAACATATCAATTGTTTTGTGGCATTTCAAACGGAAGACAATTGCGTTCATTTAAAAGAGGAAAATTGCACTGATGAAAATGACTAAACTGTTAAAGTCATTAGTCAAGGTGCAGGTCAACTGAATAGATGTTCATAACACAAATTATTGCACGGCACAGACCAGTAAAGTTGCCGATTATTGTGCTGCTTTATCCTCACTATACAGTACTCAATTTCTCAAAATTTTGACAAGTAGGATCAATAGTAATGTGAAACAACGTGTTTTCCTTCAAACGTTCTATCAGACTGACCGTCGCTCATCTCGTTGTGTCATTAGTAACGTCTAATAGATTCAACTGACTGCTCATAATAAGAGATGAGTGGTGCACACAACACATTGTTTTCCCTGCAATATTAGCCATCTGCCTACTGCCAAGTCCAAGATCAATCCCAGTTTGCAGCATATTGACTATCTTCTGTGTTGAGTGGCTCAACGAAGTGAGGAAACTCCGTTGTAACAGACACTGAAAATGGCTGTGGGCATGGAAATACTCCTTTCCTCTGGGTTATTTCTGTCTTCACTGTATAACAGCAAAGATAATGGTACTTGAAAAAGATAGAGCAAAAATAGCAAATGTTTGAGCAGTTTCCAAGTGTGAGAGTTGGCAAAAAGGACACAAACCATTCATGCAGCCAAGTTGAAATCCGAGACAATCACTCAATACGTTCTCACCTCTTGCACTTTTGTCGACTTTTTCTCTGTTATTCGTTTCTAATTATGAAAAGAGATCTCGGTTTTATCATTAGTATCAATACCAGGATTCTGTATCCAATACCAGTGCAGTTACATTTCATTGTGTTAACTCAAATGTTATGCATCAAAGACACAGGTGATATCGGTGCTCTGTATTGGGTGAGTGCTCAAGAGTGAATTTTGAAAATGTATCAATCTGAAAAAAATGGTACCGAAAGGCCTGTCATGATAATTACCATATCAATTAATCGCTTGACGACCAAAATAGTATTATGGGAAATACTGTAATTGTTAATTATAGCCATCCGAAAAGATGTTTTACAGACTATATTATTGAGCTCTCTAACTGCTGAAAATCCCACAACAATGATACTGATCATGATACTTTTTTCTCTCGATAACCAAGTAGAGCTAATGCTAGCCAATGCAAACAGGCATTCAGCTAAAAATGCAACTGTGCTTTTTATTATTATTATTATTATTCGTATTATTATTATTATTTCAATACGTGTGTACGCAGTATAGTTTCTGTGTATATTTGCTATGGCCACATTTACACAGCAAGCTCCTACATACACTTGTTGCTTTTGGAAAGTCATGGAGTACCCTCCCAACAGTTGGTTTGATGACAGGTTCATGAGAAACACTTGAGTTTAGCATGAGTTCAAATCAGCATTTCTCAAATGAGGGTACGAGTAGCTCTTGGGGTACGTGAAGGCACTTCAGAGGATACATACGATTTTAACAGGATCTGTGTGATCAGAAAATCTAACGTAATGATTTTTTTTTCATGTAGTGACAGTTACAGTATATTTTACTTTTCAAATTAAGAGTAAATTCATTGGAACATGAACATTTTGCTAATTTGTGTTACAGACTTTAGGGCAGTCTTGAGATTTTAATAGGATTTCTGCAGGTCTCAATCATTTTACTGTTTCATTTTACTTTTTCAATTCTTGCGACAGGAACAGGACTTTTTCTTTTTGAATTAAGAGAAAATTAATTGGAACGTGAAGCAAATGATTGCTCATTTATGTTAGGGCACTTCAGGGGTATGTGAGATTTGAATAGGCTTGTTGCAGAGGTCATTAAATCTTGTAAGTTTTTTTTATATTCCTCTGACAGGAACAGTAGATTTTTTTTATTGAGTGCAAATTAATTGGAACATTAGGTCATTCAGGCTAAATCATGTCAGAATCCTTTGGAAAAACTTTTCTATGTCATGGATATGGATGCTCATTGTCATTTGTGATGCAGTTTTCCAGCAGACAAGCCAAAAATGACACAGATGATGTAACACGGTCACTTTTGGGGGAGTTTCTCAATAATATATGGCAAGAGCTACCGCTACAGTTGTAGTTCCAAAGCTTAATGAATCAGGCAGAGGACGTTATTTGAACCCTTTTTCTTTCATCAAAAAATTATTTGTGGTGTTCGGAGTCACTTGGCTGAAAAAATATTTCCCAGGGTGTATATCACTGAAAAATACAATTGAGAACCAGAGGTTTAAAGTTTTGAATCTCATGTTATTGGACTTTTCCTTGTCTCAACTCCAGTCATGCAGTTCTTTGTCTACGTTGGTCAGGATCTGCAGCTGGCAAACAACCTTGCTTGCACATTATTGTGTCAAGCTACAACGATTTATCACGTTCTCTCAACTGGGGATGAATTAATTGAGCCACCTAACAATAAAGCATTAAGGATGTTATGTTTCTTGATGCTGTGACATGGGATAAAAAGGATGTCTGTATACAGTTGCTTTAGTTTGCAAACTTACTCTTTAACACCTTTTTTTTCTGTGTGTTATCCATACACAAATACCAAGAATATATTCATATTAATTGTCTGTGTCAAACTGTGAACTATTTTACCTCAAAATGTATCAATAGCCAGCCAACCAGTTTTCTTTACAAACTCGAGGCCCGGGCACAATAATTAATCATTTAAAAAATTAAGAGAGAGATAATTAATCCTTTATTAATACTTCAGAGAAAGTGGAAAATTAACTCGTTACATTGCAGGTACTTTTTTTTTTCCAGGTGCCAGAACTAGTGCCATGCGTTAGGGCACTCTTTGACTTGTTTTCCTTATGTAGCATTATATGCATAATTATTGGTGCTGTTATATCATTTCACTGTTTCAACATTCCCCATGAACCTTTTAGGACCAACAAGTACATTTTCTCTGAAAACCTTTTCAAATGTGACTGGATCACAGACAGTTTTCTGCACTGGTTCATGTTGTCTTTTAGTACCCCATCAAAAGAAAAAAAAAACATTCATGGCGTTTAAAACACAATTGTAAGATTCCCATCATTACCGCCATTTTTGTTAAATTACAAATCGGTTTCGGTAGTTAATTTTATCCACAGCAGCCTTTGTGTACACAAACTTGGGATTACAGGTTTTTGTTTTCCATTTTGTATGGGTTACTTTAGAACAAGTCCAAAGAAATTTAAGGTTTTTTTTAATGCTGACAAAACGGGTCCAATTTGTCCCGAACATACACGTTAAGGCTGTACTTGTGATGGTTTGCAGGCAGCAGAAACATGAGCGAGACCTTGCTGTAGCTGCTGCAGAGGACATAAATAATATGTAGCTGTTGTTACGAGCATGTAGTCTTTTGTTGATGCCAGGCAGAGCTCGCGTGAATCCGTGCACGGCCACATCCCTCGCACACCCTTGTCACGACCATCGGTTCCTGTCTACGGGGACACACTGCTGCACCATGGTCAACTGGACTCATTATTGATGCTGGGATGGTGCCGCTGCATGTAAAAAGGGTGGGAAAGGCGCGCGCGTGGGGGACTGACGCGCGCACATATTTAAAAATAGTCGACTCTCAAGATAGGAATGTGACATTCTTCTTAGATAAACCTAACACGCACGCGCGCGTGTACGTGTGTGAGTGCGTGCGTGGGTGTGCGCAACCCGCAGTAACGGAACAGCGATGCGGGGGCCAATGCAGCGGCAACACACGCCCCTCGTACACACGCGCGCGCGAGCACATGTATGCACGCGCGCGAATTTGCACGCTCTCCCAGTCTGGACACAACATTACCGGACTGATGTGACAGCGCAAATGAGTAAAAATGTGTGTCTGAAATAACATATGGGTGGGCACCCTTCGAAGCATGAACGCACACATATGTGCTTGATTAAACGAGAGTTTAAATGACACACGCGCGGCTCAGGTGGATGTTTTTTTGGGGCGGGGGGGGGGGGGGGGGGGGGGGGCGTCATCCGCTTCTACTTACGCACTGCCTCCTTTTTGGGGTCCAGGGCACTGGCATTCTGCTGTATCTGGCCTATTTTGTTCTGGAGTCCCCAGACCCTCTGGTTGGTGCTGACGATGTCGTTCTCCAGCTCTTGGAACAAGGAGCAGGCGTGCCGGGCCAGGTCGGACAGCTGCCGCAAGGTCCGGGATAAAACCACGTTGGTGACGGCGCACAGGTCCTCGAAGAGGAGACCTTCATCGTTGGGGATCTGGTGCCTGCACAGAAGCGGCGGCTCCACGATCCTTTTGGCGAAAGGCATTTCGCACGCCCCAAATGAGACTTGGAAAGCAAACGTAAATTCCCAGCGTCTAGAAAAGGTAGAAAGAGGGACAACATCCAAACAAATATATCCAAAACGTGCAGCCTGGCGAGGTTCAGGTCGACCGCGCGTTATTCCCGAGCGGCAATCCAAAGTTCTCCTTGAGATCCTCCATGCTGCTGCCGCTACTGCTGCTGCTGCTGGCCTACTATGGGCATCGCTTACACTCCCGCTGACACACACGCACGCATACACATGCACATACTGACACACACATGCAGTCAGGACACGGCTAAGCTCAAGAGCTCGGGTCAGTGGTGTGAGGAGGAGGAGGAGGAGGATGCGTGTCGCCTCTGCGATCACAGACGGGCTCGCCTTTCGCGCACCATCAATGCAGAAATATGTGCACTAGGAAAAACTCAGGAGAGGTTTTCAAAATAAGACCACGCCCGGAAACGCAATTACACCCTGCGTTATATGGAAAAACCTGCCCAGGTCGTAATGTTTCGCTTTACGTACAATTACTTTTGTTTTTTAGGGCAAGCGTTTATATTCCGGTAAATAGCTGCATCGCTTCTATGTGCCTTGACTTGAAGTGGTAATGTGACATGAGCAGTGAAAAGCGTGAGATGATTACAGAAAGTGAATGAGATCACCGTACACAGCAGCGTTACTTTTGTGGACATTTTTCAGTTTGTGTAACCCAATTGTTCTCTCTCTAAGTTACTAAACAATATGATAAATATCATTGAAAGTCACATCAGTTTAAATTTCAACACTGCACCACTGACACCTGAGTGCATTCAACATTTGCACTTATACAATGTGTGTAAGTTAAAATTATGCTTGCACTAAGATTCTTCCTCGATCAAAAGTCTGAAGTGAACTGTGTGTGTTTTGTGTGCTTGATTGACATATCAAAGATATTGCCAAAAGAAAGACAAAAAAAAAAACATAAATATATGTATTATATATATATATATATATATATATTATATATATGTACACTGCAACGTGGCTGGGCACTCCAGACGTTTTAGGCTAAAAAGGGGTTGTATTGTTTTATAATGTAAAGGATATTTTGGATATTCTTTTTTTCCTGTCCTTAATATATTGTTCAGGTGGCGTGACGTGACCGATTTGTTCATTTCTCAATTACGTTTGTTATTCGCTGATTTCCCCAAAACAAAATAATGACATTGACTGCAAGCTAATATCATACGCCTGATTTTAAAATTCATAAATTCAGCTTGTGAGTGCAAAAGGGAAGAGTGTCTCTTTAAATATAGAAACATCAAATATCATACGTTAATTATCATTCAGTTTATATATATATATATATATATATATATATATATATATATATATATATATATATATATATATATATATATATATATATATATATATATATATATATATATATATATAAAATTTACATTTTTAAACAAACCATTCTACAAGCTTGTATTTTGCACTATATTGAAGACAAACACCGCATTGGTCTATTGTCCGACTGATAAAAACTGAAGATGTAAAGCCATTTTGACATTCTTTACTTTTGTTGAAAAAGCATTAGCAGTGGCCCTACTCCCTCATAATGTTTAGTTTCATGTTTTTGCATGACTCGTGGGTCAATAAGCAAGTATAGTATTAGGACAGCAACGGATTAGCTCAAGTATGCACAACATCCCAAAGCACGCATGTTGTTTTACTGTAAAGAAAGCTGTGGGATTTAATCAAATGCAGTTTACTGTACGTAGTCACTTGCAGAGATGTTAAACAACACCAGGGGCCATCTGATAAACAATGTGCAGTCATCACATTTTGCTGAATGTGTGGTTCAGGCACTAAGCCGGCCTGTTGTCTCTATTCGCATATAGCCACCAGGCTCAGTCAGTATAGAGTTGTCTGCACTAAATGTGCTGCTGGGGCAGATTCGAAGAATTGACTCACGGTCAATTGACGGGAAATCGTTTACAGGACCCTCACTCAGGGATGACAGTACCCAAACATCAACACATGCAGTGAAGCAGAGATGGCAAAAGTACTCACATTCTTAACCTGATAGCACATTTTTTATTCGTTTTGAGTAACCAAGAAAAAAAATACAACACATTTTAAACAACAAGTTTCCAGCTGCCCTAATTCAGCTTCAGTGGAGTGCCATTAGCTAGATAGCTGGGCATTCACGTACTTTTTTTTTTTTTTGCAGTGAAGCACAGAAAGTAAAAAAAAAAAAAAATAACACGAGCAATTACTTAGTTGGGCTAAAGTGTTAAAAAAAACGACTAAAGGAAAATGTGTTGATGGAATGCTGATACTTAAATCAGTATTAAACATAAGATTTTCCTTTAGGTATTTAAAAAAAAAAACATTAAATAACCACGCCAAATCAAAAAGAAAATTGAGTAGCTTCCTTTTATGAACTCTGCTCATATTGAGAATAAGAAATAAAATGCTGGACAAGCTATCAAAACAATGCGCATACAGCAATGTGAACGGACTAACAATTAAGTTATGAGTCACGGCAGAGAATCTTTGTGGTGTTGTAGGCCCATGATACCATCAGATGTGTTTTGAGATTTGTATTTGTATTGTAAAATACTATAAATGGTCTGGGTTGATTTTAAAAAAATGTAGTTTACATCGTGTTTTTACAGTAACTTTTATATTAATTTGATTTTTGCCCAACCCTTAAACTCACGCAACAAGAATGTATCACCAACCAAAGCCAAAAGAGGTCGCTGTTTCCTCTGTTGTTTGTTTTCAGAAAACTCACGTACAGATAACATGTGTTTTCTGAAAATAAACAAGGGTATCCCTGAATTTATTTAGATCAGTGACGTTTTAAAATATAGGAGACTAAGGATACTTAATGTTATT
The DNA here is from genome assembly GCF_059441005.1 of Hippichthys cyanospilos. Taxonomy (NCBI): domain Eukaryota; kingdom Metazoa; phylum Chordata; class Actinopteri; order Syngnathiformes; family Syngnathidae; genus Hippichthys; species Hippichthys cyanospilos. The sequence goes on along the minus strand of NC_142372.1, from coordinate 14,479,609 downwards.
CTTGTGTTGCTGTATTTTTTGTGTTTTGCAAATTCGTGTTAAATAATCCTCCGGTGCTGTAATGCTTTAGAATAATGAATACTTATGTACAGGACAGCACAACCCTTTGCTGCTTTGTTATCAACATTTAAGGCCTATCAGGGAACTTGCGGTTTATGGTGCTATAAAAACCAATGTTATCGGATAAGGATGTGCACTCTTCTATTGTTTCCTGTTCCTTGACATCACAGGTTCATGGATTAAGAAAATCAAAAAGGAGGCAAATAAAAATTAAATTGAAATGTGGTTATGTAATTAAAAAAAACCTTGATATGCATTTTTTAAACGTAATTAGTAACATTGGTTGCTTTGGTTTGATTGACACACTCCGTTATGGCTGAAAGATTGAAAAATAACAAGAAAAAGTGTAAAGTGGTGTGTGGTTTACCCATGTTCAAAGAAATAACATTCATGTCATTTCTGCAGTCATGTAGCTATTTTTTTTCCTCATGGCGGGTTTTAATAAAATGACAATTTGTAAGATGAAATTCAGAGTACAATTTACTACCATTAATATTTCTCTATTGCTATTATTTAAAATACAGTATTGTGATTACAACTAAGACATCAACAAAACATACTAATAAAGCTGATTCTAAACTTATTTCATCTCCTTACATTTGACATGTAAGTTGGTCATCAAGGCGGAGAGATTTAAAAAAAAAAAAGCAGGTAAGGCAATATTTTACTAGAAATTGAAACACTCCCTTATTTCCCTAATCACAATAGCTACTGTTTGCAGGACAACTACAATTTGCAACAGTACAATTTGTGAAGTACTTTTAAGTTGTTTACCTTTTAAGTGCAGTACATTGACATTGAATGTAAAATGTTTAACATCAAATCATATTGATTTACCGGGAATTACTTTTATGTACAATACTTGTAATTTTCTTACATGGGGTGGGCACAAAATGTCCTCCAGTTGTGGGATGACCCCAGTGCTGAACATACAGTATATCATACAGGCTTCTAAACAACCACATGATTAATGTTTTGTGCTCACATAAAGGACAACACATCAAAGTACAATGATTTCATTTTCAAGTACTGTTTTCTTCCAGAAGCCAGCTCAGTGGCCACTAAAGTGAACCTCACTATCTGTAAACGAAAACTCAGATACACCCCCGATTATGACTCTGTCCAAAGGCCAAGGCAGTACAGAAGATTATGGAAAGTGTATAAGAGTGTACAGCGCCGTCCCTTCTCAGAGTGTGATTGTATGTGAGTGTGAATGGGTGGCAGCATGTCTGGGAATATTTTACTTTGCTTGCTGGCTTTCTGTTGTTCTGTCTCTGCTCAGTCGCTAGTGGAGAACCAGGCGAGGGACTTCCTGCTGAAGTTTGATGATGAGGCCAGTGCGCTTATGTACCAGTACTCACTGGCATCATGGGCCTACAACACCAACATCACAAAGGAGAATTCGGAAAAATTGGTGAGTAGTTGGCGTCGTTCTCTTTTCAGATTAGCCTGCGGACAATGTTATTAATGTGTTTCCATGTGTCCAGTCAGAACAGGGTCAAATTTGGGGCAAGTTCTACACTGAAAGGGCAGAGCAAGCTCAGAAATTCCCCATTCACGAAATCAAGGATCGTCAAATCAAATTACAGCTCATCACACTACAAGACAAAGGCGCCGGTGTTCTGTCTCCGGATAAAGCTTCACGCGTAAGAGTCGTGCTTCAGTTTGAGTTGTTAAAATGCGTTTTTGGTTTGGAAAGCTGCCTTCACTTTTGCTGTCTTTTGAAGATCTCATCGTGTTGCCATTTTGTTGCCGTTCTGCCCGCAGCTGAGCAAGATCATGAGTGACATGAGTACAATCTACAGCACAGCAACTGTGTGCAAGATGGACGACACGCTCAACTGTCAGACTTTGGAGCCAGGTACACGTTGTTAATAATGCTGTTATGGAATAGGGCAGTTTATAATTAACATACAAAGGGCACACAGTTGTTTTTTGAAATGTATGCTGTGATTTATTACCAAGGCTATGACATATTGAAAACATTGCAATATTGAACAAAAGATTTGTTTTGGTCTGACCAAATGCTCATTATTGTTGTTTTTTTTTAATCCTTTTTTTAAGTCAAGTGTATTCTGCCAATTCAAAACAGAGGTTATCCCAAAGTAATTTCAATGCTTAACAACACCAGTACTTCTCATAATTTATTTAACAACTAAACTTCACGTGAGCAACCACTTGGCAACAGAGGCAAGGAAAACCTTAAATAAGTGTACCTGTTCCAACAGAATTGAAATATCCAACAGATTTTTTTTTTATCCTCAAAATGATTTCAGGTCCAGGATTTTAATTTGAGCTAGATTTTATTTGATGTTGACTTTTGTGCCATTCGAGTTTGAATTTAAGTTCATGACCTTGAATCTGAATCTTAAAAAAAATGCCAGGACAATTGAATTTTAAATATTTCGGAGAGAATATTTAACCATTAATATTCCGTCTGAATATAAAATAGAATCTTATGACAAACACATTTTTGTTCAATAGTTCAAATTTAGAATGTTCAATTTCTTAATCTGCTTATTTTTTTGTAGAAATTTTACAAATTTGATTTAAAAGATGCGCGACACCAAGTTAAATTTAAGACACTTTATTTCAGTTAGAAATTTGCTGATAAAAGAAAATTGTTGTTAGCTATTCAAATTAGTTGAGTCAATATTAATAGAAAGTACCAAAAACAGGATATTACAATTACGCATCCTGAGGAAAAACAAGTGTACAATGGGCACAATTAATTGTCCGTGTCAGTAACAATGATAATGATATATTTGTGTCACTCTTTTAACCTTACATTTACATTTTTATCCATTAGCGCGGCCCCAACATGCTAAGCTAAAGCCATGGAGTCAATAAAATTAGCTCATCTGTAGAACTATCAAAACCACTGTACTGTCATCTTTTACTGTATGTATCGTGAAGTCAAAATGTTTTTGCAATTAATACTTTTATTGTAAAGTATTTTGTTCTTATTTTTCCCTGCACTGTGTAAGCACCCGCAACTATGCCCCCTACATGAAAGATATCGGAGAAACAAATATTGGAAAAAGTACCTTTTGTGGCACTCTTCTCATGGTATCCAAAAAAAAAACACCCATTAGAAAAAAACTCTAAATCCGATGTGTCAGAGGGCTCATTTTTCCCTCAATCTGAGGTGCACAGGAGTTCAATTACAATCTCCCTATTGTTTCTCCAAAAATCAGTAGATTCAGAAAATCATTCTTAAAGAATTGACAGATATTAAATCTAAACCTCGACTGTCTGTTTAAGCTAACTCACTCAGTTGCACTGCTTTTACAGGCCTGGAACACGTGATGGCTACCAGCCACAACTACTCGGAGCTTCTGCACGTGTGGGAGGGGTGGAGGAAAGAGGTGGGGAAGAGGATGAGACCACTCTATGAAGAATATGTGCTTCTGAAGAATGAGGCTGCCAAACTGAATGGTGAGCCCGCTCATAGTCTTTCTCGAGCCATTGTGCTTCTTTCTTTACTTTTTAAAGGAAATTATAGTCACTGGTATAAGTCTGCAAAATGTACGTTGCTACCAGGTTTTGAGGACTACTGTGCTTACCTGACCGGGCGGGAAAGTACAAATTTAAAAAATTACACTCAATTGACTATAATTGCCACAAAATGGTCACAAAGGATTACTCCTGATGAGCTCATTTTTTTGGGGATCTTTGCCAGTCCGGCATGGCACTTGGTCACAGATGTGGGTCGGACCTAGTTTTGTTAATTTCTCAAATTTACACAAGAAAACATATTTAAAAATGGGCTATTTGCACCGATGTGGGCGTTAACGCTGCTAACTTCATTTGCAGACAAACAAAGTGAAAAATGTTCACATCTTTGCAACTCTAATGAAATATCATAACTTCTTGAGCTATTTTTCAACGCTCTCCCCTAATACATATACTTGAAGGTTTTGAGGACTACGGTGCTTACTGGAGATCTAACTATGAGACTATTGATGAGGAAAGTCCATACATTTATACCAGGGATCAGCTAATGGAAGATGTACGCTCCATCTATAAACAGGTATGTCTCTAGTGATTTTAGTAGAATGTAGATCATGGAAGGTAGAAAGCAAGTACGTCCTGCCTGTAAACAAACGGCAAGATGTTTTTCTACAGATCCTGCCCTTATACAAGGAGCTGCATGCATATGTGAGGGCTAAGCTGATGAAAGTCCACTCAGGTCACATAGATGAAAAAGGACCTCTTCCAGCCCATCTCTTGGGTAATGTTTTCTTATTTTGCATATTTTGGTTCATTCGCACCATGCTTTAACTTTATAGTCCATATATTTTCCTATTTGTATCCCAGTGGATTTGTTTGTCATTTGTATCAATGTGATTTTACTAGGTGACATGTGGGGAAGATTCTGGACCAACTTGTATCCTCTGTCAATGCCCTACCAGGGTGAGATTGATGTCAGCAAAACAATGGTGGAAAAGGTATCACACAACTGAGTCTATTTACGCTGCCTCGCTTTATTTTGTGGTTTAAATGGCGTTTTCATAGCTGTTAAGTTAGGAACAGCAAAAATCCTCCAGTAACTCTTCGCCTCTTCGCCCCAAATATTTTGAAATGGTCTATTGATGCCACTAAATGGTGGCAAATTGTTACAGTACATGAAGCTCTTCAACCCATTTCAACTTAGTTACTTGGCATCAAGATAGTACCAAACTAATACGTTTTACAGTACACAGGGCTCAGGCTTTTGCCCAAAAAAGTGAATCAAATAAATGTTGTCAGAGAATAATGGAGAACAGGCGCAAAAATCCTGTGAACAGATCAATCTGGGAGTTGATAATTTTTATGCATAAATACAAATATAGTGCCTTACAAATTGCCTATAGAAGTTTGTGCCCATTCATTTTATAAGGCACTAATGTGAATTTCAGGGCTGGACTGAGCGGAGATTATTTGAAGAGGCAGAGAAGTTCTTCATGTCGGTGGGTCTGTATAAAATGTTTGACAACTTCTGGACCCACTCTATGCTGGTGAAGCCTGAGGATGGACGCAAGGTGGTCTGTCATCCCACAGCCTGGGACATGGGGAACAGAAAGGACTTCAGGTAGCATGCCCACACATACACGCTTACTTCAAAAACATATGTTTGTAGAAAAAAAAGTAAGATTGTTGTTCTACTTTTAAGTGAGGACAGAAAATACTAGTGTATGGACCTTAGACTGCGTATATACAGTAAATAATGCTTTCCATAAACAGGATTCTTTTTCACATAAAACATCTGTGGTGGTACATTCAGCTTTATTATTGTCACTTTTTGCATCTTATTAGATAAAAAAAAGTACAGTGCAAACAGTATATTTATGATAAGACTTGTTAGTGTAATGGATTGACTGTAATAATCTTACTGCTGAATAACCATGACTCTGAGTCAGTCTTTGGTGTTGATAACAGTAACAAAATGGATTTTGTCTCGTCAAACATTAATCAGTATACTGCAACCACAGTACTTCATGGCGGATTAAATTAAAGGTCTTTTAAAGGATTAAAGGTCCTACAGTCCAAATGCCTAAAACAACTCCAGGATATTCAACACAGAATTTTCTAAAAGAGCAGTGACTTTCTTGATTTAAAAAAAAACAAAAACAAAAAACACTTACGGGTCACATCTTGGACCGGCTTTTAGATAGTCTAAAATGTAGTCTACTTTTAGGAAACAAATTGTCAGGTGCACCAGGGGTATCTGAAAGATGCCAGGGGCAAAGTGGTCCGCCAAATTCCCAGACACAGTAAACTAGTTGCCCAGGCACACAGATGGCCAGTTTTAAGCCAATCGCAGTTTACTCTCTGTCAACAAATTGTCAGTTGAGCCAGTTCTGTTCACCCAAATGCCCAGCAAAGTGCAACATAGACTGCCAAGTTCCCAAACACGTAAACAAGGCTTGCCTAGGCATGAAAATGAATGAAAAATGGGAAGTTGAATTTTTTTTTTTGTGTACCTGCCTAAATAATCAACTTTAATCTAAATAATTGTTATTGGACTAAAAAGAGAACCACTGATAATCGTTATTAAACTTCACTAGGATTCCAGCTTACTAGCTTTCTTTGCCCGTATCCACCATCACATTTTCACGTGTTTGCACCTAAGAACAGCAAGAACCGCAAGAACAGCAAATGGCACACTCCCAATGCAGTTTGCTTTCTTGGCAACTCTCAGATTCATTTTTTTTTATTGTTAGTTCAATTTCTCTATGACTCATCAGAAGCACATTATCACCTCCAGTTTTATTAGTATTTTAAATCTGATATGGTATCATAACATATCTTTATTTCCCAATAAAAACACTATCATCAACTCATCTTGTCCGCTCTCAGGATCAAAATGTGCACTCAAGTAAACATGGAGAATTTTCTGACTGTCCACCATGAGATGGGCCACAACCAGTACCAGATGGCTTACCGAAACCTGCCCTACCTCTTGAGAGATGGCGCCAACGAGGGTTTCCACGAGGCTGTCGGTGAAATTATGTCCCTGTCTGCTGCCACACCCAAGCACCTCAAGGGCCTTGGCCTCCTGCCTTCTAACTTCACCTATGATAACGGTAAAAGGTCCTTCAAAACACGTGAATAGATTTAAGTGTGATGCATTTATCCCTTTACTTCATCTCATTTCTTCTTCAACTCTATGTCACTGACTTCAGTCCTTTTTATTTCTTCTTCTTTTTTAAAATGTCTTCTTCTTTTAAAATAGTGATAAAAATAATAAATAACAAAATTCTCACCAAATAAATGTTGTTTTTTTAATGGGGGGGTAGCTGACACCCTTGATGAATGCTTACCTAATATAAGCTACATGCAATTCAAAGTGAGGAATGGAAGTGAGTCTTTCATATGATAGCGCCCATATTTACATAGACATAGCACACAGTATTCTGTTGCCCTTGAAAGATAAGTGAAAATGCTAAATATACTGACCCTCTTGAGGTTTCCTTTTCCCATAATGCTTGGCACTAAAAATGTTAGTGTACTTTTGCTCACTCTGATTGGCTGGCTTTGTGGCACATTTGTAACCTGTGTGCCAAGCTGAGCACGCAGAGAGCGAGAGGTTGAGCAACAAAGGGAGCTGTATCATGAGTGAGCAAAATCAGTTTCTGTGCTCAAAATTTTTCATTACTCGCTCAAAATCTATCATTGCTTGCCTGAAGTAAATTCTGTCCTCAAAATCCAATATCGCTCGCTCAAAATCTATCATCGCTCGCCCAATATATTTTCCTGTGCTGAAAATCTATCACTGCTCGCTCAAAATCTTTCATTGCTCGCTCACAAAAAAGTTTTTTTTCAAGTTTGCGTCCATGTCGTTTTTTGTGATAGCAACTTTCTTTGCATCCCCTGTCTTTTAATTTGTTTTCCATGTTTTGTTTGCAGCTATTTTAATCTATCTCGGCCCATATTTTTTGCCCTTAATTTTTTTGCATGTTTGCATCCATGTTGCTCTTAGGATTGCATCTATTTTTGCTGCGTTTTTTATGTGTTTGCATGTTATGTTTTCAGTTTATAGCATTCTTCTGGTTGCAGTACACTTGCCCCCGTCATCCACCATAATTTATAACACCTATCAACATGCATTATCTTAAGCTAACGATCCACTCCTTCATCCATCCATCCATTCATCATACATTTGTCTAAGCATCCATAAACTGCAATTTTATCCATATATCAATCATCCATCCATCCATGAAAAAGTGCTGCATATAAAAATTCCATTATTATTATTTCATCCCCATAGAGACAGAGATTAACTTCCTACTGAAGCAGGCACTCACCATTGTGGCCACTCTGCCATTCACGTACATGCTGGAGGAGTGGAGGTGGCAGGTCTTTGCAGGAAACATCCCAGAGGATAAATGGATGGAACGCTGGTGGGAGATGAAGTAGGCAGACATGTTGCATACTTACAGAAATGCATAATTTCAGCGGAAACTGAAGATATACCTGCTGGTTCCATCATCTGCTCCAATCAGTGTTGTCTAACATAACATAACAGGAGGGAGCTGGTTGGGGTGGTGGAGCCGGTGCCAAGAGATGAAACTTATTGTGACCCTGCAGCTCTGTTCCACGTATCTGGAGACTATTCCTTCATCAGGTATATGATTGAATTGCTGGTTATATACAGGAATGGAAAATCTACTTCCACAAAGTAAAAATGCTGCCAGTTTAGCTCAAACCCACGAGCCTCTTCGCAACCGACAAGTTAACCAATCAGCTTGAGCACCAGTGTCTAAAGCCAAACAGTGGCAGGGTTTGAACATGAATTTCTTTGTAATTCTGTACAGTTAATTTAAAGCTTTAGGAGTCTAATTGAGTCTGGCTGTAATGCTTACAGTGCATTTTAAGTTCACACAAAAGCCCCAAATTACAAACTTTTTCTAAAAGATCCACTGAACATTTACCATCAAGAGAATGAATGAATGACTTTAAAAAAAAAGGAGATAAATTTGGCCTAATTGGGAATGAATGAGCATTTTTTTAAATGTGAACATTTTGGGGAATTTAGGAAAAAGTGTGAATATTTAGAGTGAGAAAAAGACCAGTTCCTGTGGCGTGAATTTTTGGAATATGTTTAATTTGGAACAATGTGAATCGGCTGAATTATGTGGAAGCATATGCAGGCCAAAAAAGTCTGGGAAATAAATAATAGCAATGACACGTGGCCTTCACTTTTCACACAACAACGGACTTGATGTTAAGTACAAACTGTTATGATGTATATACACACAGAAATCCATAAAACCAAACATTGGTTCTTAGTAGTTGATTCCATGAAATGTAATAACAATATCCTTTGTGTTTTGTTGATGGCTTCACATGTAGGTACTTCACACGAACCATTTACCAGTTCCAGTTCCAAAAAGCCCTTTGTCAAGCAGCCAATCATTCCGATGCTTTGTCTTCCTGTGACATAACAGGTTCAACGGTTGCTGGCACCAAACTCAAGTAAATGTTGCTTTTTAACATTTTAATTTGGGAGGTTGTGGTTTTACTGAACTTAATCCACACCGTCATCAGCATTAAGTCAAAATTACAGAAACTACTAAGAAAAGAATACAAAAATAACAGCATGAAACTGTGCAAAGTCAATTTTCTGGAGCAGTTCACAACTATAGGCTCTTAATGAACCAGAATTTCTGTGATTGTAATTATTTGGTTATTGTATTTAGCAACAGAAGAGGCCAATGTTTCTAAAAGTCACATTTGCATGTTATTGCTTTTGCGTTATTATTCTATAAACAACTATTTTAGCACATTAGTTTTATAATGGCTTGTGCCTGTAGTGACTCATCACAAGTCATTGTTTTGTCAGGAATATGTTAACGTTGGGCCGGTCCCAGTCGTGGACCCGAGCTTTGCAAACCATATCTGGAGATATCAAGATGGATGCTGGGCCACTACTGGATTATTTCCAGAAACTTTACATATGGCTGAAAGAGGACAACATGAAACACAACCGCATTGTTGGCTGGGATGCGGCAGTAGATCCATGTGAGTAGCTGAACAAAATCAACCAGAAAATCTTGCCGAACCTTATGTATTCTGTTTGCATAAAAATAACTGTTCTGGCCCTGTGTTAAAATTGAGTCGGAACACAGTATGCGTGCATCAAAAATGAAGTGTTACAATATTCAAAAGTGATTTTAAAATGGTGTATGCTTTCACAATCAACAAAAGTAGAACATGTGATATGACATAATTGGATTCATTGACCCTGATTACAGATTCTGATTATGCCATCAAAGTGAGACTCAGTTTAAGAATGGCCATGGGTGATGAAGCTGTAAGTATGACTTTTATTCGTCTCCATTGGTTGTAAAATGACCCAAAAAGACAAAGGAAGCTGTTATTAACAAAAAAACAAAAAATGATGTTGCAGTATTCCTGGAACTCCAACGAGCAGTACCTGTTCAGAGCCAGTGTGGCTTACGCTCTGAGGCAGTACTACAGCCAAAAGAATGACACTCTTCTATTCACGTCAGTAAGCTTTGCTTTGTCTCATCTTTTGAATGAGTGCTGTAGGACAACATGTGTCTCTTTTTGCACCTGCAGAGCCGAGAATGTTATAACTTACAAACAAACGCCCCGGATTTCCTTCTACATTGTGGTTACCAACCCAAAGAATCCATCTATGTACGTGCCAAAAGAAGATTTGAAGGCAGCCATACGGTAAGCTACAACTTTATTGCAATTACAAGAGCGTTGCTTGTGGCATATTGGTGCCAAGGAACTCAAAAGGAGTTGAAGAGCTTCATTTAGAGTAAACTGCAGCTTTGCTGCTATCTTGTGGCATGTTGGTGCCATGGAACAACATTTTTTGGAATTACATGGTAACTTTTCATTTTTATTAACAGCCATGACTAGCAAAATTATGCAAAGCAAAATCCTTAAATATTTCAGTCTGTGCTGTAAATCTTTAACTTGTACGAGATTCACTTTTTGGATTGAGAAACTAAAATAAACCAATGTTTCCATGAAATTAATATTAATTGAGATGCATAACGAATGATACATAACGAAAAGCAAAGTCAGAAGTTCTCCAGGAACCAGCCAGACATGATCATTCCCATATATAAGGCCTAGCCCTAACCCAAACTTGAATTAAGTCCCCTTCAGGAGCCTTCACTGTTTAATCCACACACTTCGTTTTTGCTGCTTTCTAGTGTTGCAGCATCGTATTGAAAAAAATGTGGGTTTTACTTGACAGTTTTCACTGGATAGTTCTTAATAATGTACTGTACATACGTGAAAATATTTAAATAAATAAATTAAATATTTAATACAGAATAAAGCCGATGTTATCATAAACCCTCTCACAGCACAGGCGCTCTTAGTCACAAATAGACGATCTTTTTTGTCAGAGCAGTTTAAAAATATTTTCAAAAATAATGTAGCACTGTTTTTACCAGTATTGATTGCATTGTGTAGGTAACGAAAAAAAATCTCCCCAAGCCCCCATTTGAATAACAAGTGATTGAACACATTTACATGTTATTGCTTTGAATGCTACTGTACTTCATTCTCTTCTTGAAGGTGTGAAAAAATTCCCTTGTGGAAGTTGTGGAATTTGGGGAATACTCCAAATTGAAAACGTTCCATTGAGACTAATGAGGAGTGAGAGTAATTATGTCATTTGAAAAGACCCCCACCAGAAGATATAAGATTGATAGGAGTTGTCTGGTTCGCAGACTATCCCGAGGCCGGATCAACGACGCATTCCAACTGGACGACCACACACTAGAGTTTGATGGTATCCCAGCAACACTTTCACCTCCCGTGGAGCAACCGGTTGAGGTGTGGCTGGTGGTGTTTGGAGTGGTCATGGGAGTGGTCATTGTAATGGGACTCTTCCTCATCATCTCTGGCATCAGAGAGCGCAAGAAGTAAGTTCAAATCGCAACACATGCTACACTCGCTTACATATGGATGACACATTATGTTTATGTCCTTTTGCAGGAAGTCTAAAAACATGGGGGTGGAAAACCCTTACGAGCCTGACGGGCATACAAACAGAGCATATGAGGATAATAGTGATGAACAAACTGGCCTCTAAGGAGTGACATCCTTTTCATCAAGCACCGGCTCTGGCAGTCTAGAGCAGGGGTGTCCAAATGTGGTCCTTGAGGGCCACTGTCATGTATGTTTTTGAAGTTTCCATCCTCCAACACACCTGATTCAAATGATCAGATCATCAGCAAGCTCAGCAGAAGCCTAATAACGATCCTGATCATTTGAATCAAGAGTATTGGAGGACGGAAGTATCAAAAACATGCAGGATAGCAACCCTTGAAGACAAGGTTTTGGACACCGCTGGTCTCTATGGTCAAAACAAAACTTCGTTATGAACATTCATGGACAGTTATGTCATGGAAAGTTTACTCACTCTGCGCTCAAAAAATGTGGGCTCATGTGGAAGCTCAATGCTCCTATGTCCTTGAGTTTTTGTGCGTCGTGCATGTGTACTGTAAGTAACTTTTACTACCAGCACAGTAAAAACGGATCTTTGACATATATAGCCATCAATGGCAGTGAATGAGCGAATAATCCAGTAGACTGGCCCACGTAAACACTGTATAGTGTTGAAAAATATGTATACAGTACAGTACCTTTAAATATATTCCGGGATTTCTTACATTTACGCTTAATAGCATTGTTAAGTTCTATTTATCAATGTTAAAAAAAGTGTATTGTGGATATTACTTTAATGTATTATAGTAATATTAATACTGTACCACAATATAATGATACCATGCAATGTAAATTTTTTTCAAGAAATGTCAACTGTTTCTTCATTATATGCAACATAAGTTTAGTTTAAAATGAATAAATTGTCAATCACATGTGAGACATTCACAAATATGAGAATATTTGCGTTTGTAAAGCGTTACTCTATGATAGTGTTTTTTTAGCAGTTATTTTGGATCAAGACTCAAGTTATTTGTCATTATGTTTCATGTTCAATAAATGTTGTCCATATAATGTAAAGCTCCATATTATACCTCTTTTTGTATAATTAAAATTCTGAATGATGTATGGATTGTTGATTAAAGGATACATAACGAACATTTGTCAATTATGTAATTAAGATATTTAGACAAATAGGTTCAATATATATATATATATATATATATATATATATATATATATATATATATATATATATATATATATATATATATATATATATGCTTCTATGGTTGAATAATGAAGAGAAATGACTGAATTCCTCGCGGTCCTTCTGACTTAGCCATTTCCACAGAGTCATGTGATCCTGAGGTGGTGATTTGAATATACCATCCCTTGTACAGTGCAGATTCAAACCTGCGCTGCTTTGTGCTGTTAGTCTTCATGTAGAAGACAAAGCAAAGTGTGGTCTCATCGTTCATGGAAATGCTTTTGAGTTTCTTCTTATCCACTGCCTACAAAACAAATACAGAGATTTAACTTGATTAAAAACGTGGACTGAAAATCAAAACAAAGAGAAATGACGATGATATCTCAAGTTTATTTTGTTCCATGACCAGGTTCCAAGTCAGTTCAGTCGTATAGTGGATCCCCGCGTACTTTTGATATATAAACATTTTTTATTCTTTAAGAATTTGGGCGTTAAAAAGAAATTTTCGCTACTTGCAAGGGATAAGAACTGGCTGACGAACCTAAAAATATTGTTTTGGGTTCATATTGTCTCCAAGAAACTATGTTGAAGTAGGGTGATCAGCTCCACGTACAGTACAGTATACTGTATAAATGTAGCACAAAGTATCGCCAAACAGATAAAAGTGCTCCGTCGCCATCTTGTGGCATTAAAGGCAGCTAACAAACGTTTGGTTGAAACTGCTGAATTACAGTTCATTATGAGAAATTGTCAATACCTCCACTTGTAGGAGAACTTGATCGTCTTTCTTGGAGCACTTCAGAAAGCAGTCGGAGTCTGTGAAGTTCAAAACCACTGGGTAATTTGGGTCCAAACAAGTTGACTTGTAGTAGTAGATGGTCATTTTCTCTGAGCAGAAAACGTTTGGACAAGTGTCCTCACAAAGCAACATTTCAAGAAGGCTACTGCATAAAAGTGAATCTGTAATCCTACATTTCCTTCAAAGTACTTTATAGAACATGAACTGAATCTGACGAAGATACGGAAAATGAGACAAGTTGTGTCATTTCTAATCTTACTGTAGGGTGACTGTTGGATTGTATGAAAAACCTGGGCGAGGTGAAACATAGAGGGTCTTCTGTGAACAGAGGCCTTTTAGATATTTTTTCGAGGTCACGTGTTCAACTGAAGCGTTCAAGGACTTCATTTGTTTGAAAGTGCCCCCTCCTCTTGAAACTGGAACAAAACAGAGCAAAATAAGTTTATAGTTGTTTGTTTTTTTTTAAATCTTAAGTAAGGTAGATATATTCAGGTTAGGTCAGTTACTGCACCTTGAGCATCCATACACATTATGTGAATGAGGTCTGAACTTTCAGCTTAATTTTAAGAGTTTTCACAGGTATGCAACATAGACAGATCCATTTTTAGACATTAGAAAGTAATTTGGACAAAATTATCGGTACATTTACTAACCACCCTGCATCGTGAGTTTGGGATTTGTGCTCCTATTTCATGGTACAGTTTTAGAACTTGTTTGGTTATAGTTCTACTGTTGGCCACATGCAGGCAGCACACTGTTATTTTGGAAACGTGAAAGAAAACACGTGAAGACAGAAAGAATGTTATATTTTCTTTACATTATCATCTCAAGAACTTTCAAGATTGGCCTAGATTTTTCAAAGAAATTTCTTGTTAGATTCCCTTCCATTCAAACATACATCGTAATACTGTGAGTACAACATTTTTGTCTTATCCACTGCTCCTTCTATTTTTTTCAATATAAAAAACAACAAAAGTTGTAAAATGTTTGTACGATAAGATAGTAAAAGTGTTGTAAATGCTTAAAAAATACGACTAGGGTGTATTTTATTGGTGGAATTCTATTTCACAGATTTCAGAGGTGATCAGGAATGTAACCCCTGAGCTTTATAGTAAGTGTAAATGTATGTTTCACCAAAATACTCAGGATATTGAACATTCTAGTGAAATTTCAGAATGTTCGGGAAATGCACAATGACTTTCACAGATCAACTGTTCAGCATGTCATTAGTTTTTGACCAACTTGCCGCTGTCCAGGAAGGAGCTGAAAAAAAAAATCATATCAGGTACTTGGTCCATGTTTTGACCAATAGAGTCCCTGGTTGAATTGCTATTGAAATTCAAACAATGCAGTTCACATTATGACATCATGAGACTGAGAACAATTGATCAACAGTACCGCGATGCTGCAAAGACTAAGAAAGGATTTTCTCTGCGGGAAATAGCCACTGACCTCACAGTGTAATCAGCAGGTGGCAACAGAGATACAAAGAGATTGAAAGAGTCAGAAAGCCATTGACATGGATGTGCTTGGAAATTTTCATGGCTCACATTGAACAGCTATTGTGAATATGTTTGTTTAATTGATCAATTTATGAAACAGTTAGTAGTCCACATTCAAAGTTTAGAGAAGATGAAATCATGGACACCTTTAAAGATCGTAGTGCATTTTAGATTTTTTCTGAAATTTCACTTGAAAGCTGAGAATTTCAAATGTTTTTGTGAGATGTGTATAACTACAGTATTTATTTTCATCATTTGAAAGGGAGTGGTTTGCTGGCAATGGACACCAGATTCAATTACCCCTTGCTTGTGCTTTGATCGTGCTCTGTCTGTGACCCATTGTTTGTGACCCACCCATTGCTTTTTTGTGGATTATTTTACTTTTGTTTTTGCCTTAAGTGAGTGGAAATTATCTAATGAGTTTCACTTTGCTTTTAAAACATCTGAAAGTGCCTTTTGTACCTGTACATATTTTTCTATTTCCTGTACTTATCTGCAGATGCTACAGTTTTTCTTTAAAACAAACAACCTGAACTCACCAAGCGTCACTGTGCTGGACCTTGCCACCATAACAATGTCATTGAGGGTACATCCAGTCCCATGGCATCCGCGGCAGTTGCTCCCAACATCGCAGCCCCTCCCTCTCAACACAGAGAAGCTAGTTTCCGTCATGGTAACGACAAGCAAATTGCTTTCCTGCTTGTTCTCCCCATCTTCAGCTGGGCAAAGATCATCCTCAGCACCCCCATTCACGTCTTCACCACCCCTTGAGCTGCTTTCACTCCGCTGAAGGTCTTCCTCTCTCACCATTTCCATGCTGAACTCTAAAAGGGTGGCTTCTTTGGAGACAGGGTGGAGAGCATCCTCCATTGAGCACAGCTCTTCATTATGTTTGCTCTTCGTGCCTGGCTTATGCACCGTCTGATGACAGAAATGAGAAATTAGCATCAAATATCGGGCAGCGGGAAAACTCTGACATGATGTAGTACTATTACTTTCAGGGCCATTGATAACCCAATTGGTTGCAGAAGCAGTCTTATTATTAGTGTACAATTGTAAAAACTATTGATTCTGTAAGCGCAGGGCATTGCTGAAGTCTGATTGGACAAAAAAAAAAAACAACTTCCACACACTTCAAGAAAGCAGCACAGCCGAGAGAACTGATATAGAATGAGTAAAATAGATTGTTAGGAATAATTTAAGGCTGGGAACAAATGCCAACCAAGAAGGGTATGTCACTTTAAAAATAGGCCTACTAAAAATATCCACCTTGAATTTTATACCGGAATTACATTTGTGCCACCATATTCCACACTGACATTTCTTGCAGACATAAGTAATGTTGCATTAAGGTCTGGGGAGAACGACACCCAAAAACCAGAGGATATCACAAGTTTGGGAACATATCCAATTGAAAAAAGAGCAACAAATATAATGTCCTTTTTAATTGTTGTAAAGTGGAAAAGGCATATCACAGCAGGACTAAAATATATTTGAAGAGCATCTTGACATACTGCTCCATTGCTTGTCTCGGCACACCACCTGGTGGTGCCCGTATGGCTGAAGCTATTTGTGTGGTTAAAACACTTACTGATTTAGTAGTTATTGGACTTTCATTAAAGACCATATTAGCACATAGAGCTAATGTAACAGTTCTATTAGAAAAAATGCCATTTCCTGTAAGAATAATTAAAATTCAAGTTGTTAATTGTTGGTCATTGCTTCTGGCAGCAGAGAAGTCCTTCCTGGACATGACCATTAAAAAGTATTGTCAAATTACAGGCTTGTATTAAATTTCTGATTTAGTGTTGATAAATAGGAGGACAGACAGAATGCACATCCGTGATGGATGATGTCATCTCACCAACATTGGCTGACCCTCCGCAATGGCCTGAGCCAGCTCATTGGGGGTTAAATTCTGCAAATCAATGCCATTTATCTGCACCAGCTTATCTCCTCTCCTAAGAAAAAGAACAAGAACGTCAGAATTTCTACCATCCAGTGAGATGAAAGATAAATAATTATCGTCTGACTATCTGTGTTGTCATTCCATTAGTAATACAGTCAAAACTGCGCACAACCTTGTGTTGTTGAGTTTTTAATTGTCTTTCCTTGACTGTGTTTACTTACGCTTAAAGATGTAAAATAAATAAATAAATAAATAATCCAGTTTTCAGTGTCCCAATACCTTATGGTGTGTTTTCCTCCACTTGGGTTTTGTTGCTTGACAACATTTTCCACTTCATACTGGTGTTTTCCTTCAAGGAGCTGGTGAACTATTAGCACACTTCCATTCACAATATAATCCTGCTATTTGAGAAAAAAAAAATCTTTGAATCTGAACACTATCCACATTTACCTGTCAGTGGGGGAAAAAATGAAATAAGTTTTGGTCACCCACCGCCGCATCCATGTCGCTGGCAAAATACACAAATGATGATGCAGTTGCTCTTGACCAAGTAGCACAAATGACCAAAGACTGAAGCTCAACAGTATGTCCTGTTTTATATTTCTGCTCCGAACTGAAGAGGAAGTGGCAATCGGAGGGCGTAGAAAATGGCGGAAATGATCTGAATATAAGTGCAGCAAGCGTTTGATTGTGGTGGTGGAAACAGCATTTCACTATCAAATCCTTCAAATCAATGTTGCAAAATGTGAATACTATTTTAAGAGCTCCTGTCAGTCATTGGCCATCACTGTAGCTCCCCAATGTCTCCAGATTTCATAGCCTCACCACCAGCTTGACTGCAGGTGCATCATTCTTGCAATTTGAACCAAATACATTTATCTCAATCTCATCAGACCATAGATTTGGATCCACGAATCATTGTTGTTTGTCTTCTTGTCTTCAACAACATAATTGCAGGTTTGTGCATACTCTTGAATGGAGGCTTCCTTTTGGAATGACAGACATGCAGCTCCGACAGGCTGAGCCTCATTGTAGTGACCTCTGTAGAAATGCTGAAAGATATTAATGTTTGTCTTTTCAATGCATTCAACCTTTTTGACACTGAGCTTGTTAAACCGCTGCATGGCCTTGGCCACCGTTATTCAGCTCAGTTTTTGGTGTGGCGATCTTTTTATTGTCTTGGGTATTGGTTCTCAATCTTTTTCGGGGATGTGGCCCCGTCCAATTTCGGATCGAAATATAAAATAGGATAAAACAGAGTGCTGTGCCATCTGTGTTTGATGTACTATACTAACCCTGGAAAAGGCAATTGTCCTGGTGTCTCTATGTGTATTTTATTCAGTAACTCCAGGAGATTGATTGCGTAACATCAACGTTTTTATTTTTGAGCTCCTCTAAAGGAACATGTTATCACTCTTGATATCTGTATAAAAATGAAAAAAATCAGGGCATAAAAAGTTTTGCAAAGAGTCACTATTACATAAATGTACAATAAGTTGATTCAATTTCCAAATAATTCATGCCAAAATTAAAATAGAAAAATGTATTGTTCTTGTTACGGCTTGAAAAAAAAGAATTGATATAAATTTACTGAAGGGTGGCGGCCCTTGAGAACTGAGTTTTCGACACCCCTGCATTAAGAGAACAAATACACAAAATGTATTTAAATCACAGCTGAGGTCTTGGAACGTTAACACACATAATAGCAGAAATAAAAAGTGGCTAATCACACCCAGTTTCACCTAAGATGCACCACAATATGCTCTCACTGAAAAAACCATGGCATGACATTCACTTCCCTATTGATTCAGCATCCCTGCATATCCACCTTGTGAACAAACATTTTCAGAAGAGGAAATGGAAGTCTTTGATTGTATAGTATTCCATCAACATGGGAAGTGAAATAATGCTACTTCCTCTGTGTCAATTGTAATCATCGTCAATGGTTCAGTTGAATGACACATGAACAATAAAACACTATAGATATTAACCGTCACATGAGAAACGGAACAACTCAGACCACAGGGTCACTATGTCAGATTATCAAAATGATCAACATTGTTTACTCAACACAACTGAAAGAACTGAAGATTTCCTTATTTAGATTATTAATTTAATTTTGTTTTAAAAAAGGGGAGAGAAAATTTGTACTGCAGTAAAAATAGACAATGTTGGGTATTCAACAGCATTAATAAACAGAGTACTCTATCTCATTACAGAAATAACTATGTATGCACCATTGGTTTGGATAACTCTTATAAACTCTGATTGAGACGTCAACTAAATCCCTTGTTCTTGGTGTGCAGCCAAATGTAAATGTAGTGCCTTATAGCTCTTCTTGTTAGTACAAATGAATAAGTATTTTATGTGTGCAGCCGCATCATGACAACATCTTGAAATCCTGAATTTTGTTTGTGTGGCTCAGAGGAAAGTGTGACAAAGCCAAATATGAATATACTTAGCATCGCAAAGTAAATTTCTGATACATGCTATGATACCTTATTACCCAATAATTTAATGACAATACACAAAATTTAGATGATACACAGCAGCTGTTAGACGGGACAAAATTCAGATCTCGGGGAAAGGCGTGGCAAGATATCAGTTACTGTACATACTACGGAAATGGTGAAATAGTAAATGGTTTGGACATATAGCGCTTTCTACACCATATGGCACTCAAAGCGCTTTACAAAGGTTCACATTCACCTATTCACACATATTCATACACTAGTGGAACAAGAAAAAAACTAAAACATAATTTAGGGTAAGTTTAATATTTTGACAGAGGCAGCCACTTTAACTTCTGTGTTTAGGGCATTCCAAAGTGCTGCAATCCAGTTCTGTAGAATAGAGAAACTTACTGACTTATTTTTGGCTCTTGGAGTCACCAATACAGCACAGCAGTTTACTACCAAGGTTGTGTAATTGTGTGAGGAGAACAAAACCCATGGAGAAAAAAAAACTACCATTAGGACAGTCGGTTTACCAATGTACACAAATCGTTATTCAAGCGCACTAACTCTTACTAGAGTATAGTTAAATGGACATGAAAAATAATAACGATACAAAAACAATCCTCAAAGATATTTTCATACACAATAAGACCTTCACTGACAATCAAGGCCAGTCACTGAGCAGCTGGATTAAAAAAAAAAACTAATAAATAAACAAAAAAACATGATGGATTAAGTTAAGAACTACATGCAAATACACACGCCCATGTGTATTGTATATATAGACACTGGCACTATTTTCAGCCATCCCTGGAACTGGCAGCTAAAAGAGTAGCTGGATAGAGTTACATGAAACGTGCATGGCACTGTCGCAAAGCTTCATGCCCTACTCCTCGCGACAGCTGGGACACCAGAACATTTGCGAGGAGGACGCACGCCGATCGTCCAACGATATAAGGTGTAGTAATGTGTTTTTTTTTCTGCTTGGTACTGGACCTGATGCTTGGGAAATGTGATTAATTTGTAACTTTATATATCATTAACAATGCAATGAACATTTGCAAGTACAGTATCTATTTTTTGGAATGCTGTCAGAAACCTACTGTCTAATCGTCAAGTTTTTTCGTAATATTTTTTAAGTGTGTTTTTCAGGCGCATGAGTATAAGAGTTGAACCCAGCAGAGATTATGAAATACTGTACTGTATATGAAAAAAATGCTTACATTTTATTTTTGAGCAGGACAAATAAAATTATATGATGCATTAGTACTTTAGTACTTTTTTTTTTTTCTTGGTGAAAAACCCTCCAGGAATAGATCAATGTTTCAAAAATGTTTTTGCCTCCAAATTCCAGAATAACAAACATGTATAGATTTTTCATGGAATATTTAAAGAATGTCTTCCTGCATCAGATGGTGATGCTGGACGTGTTGATAATTGGGGGTGGGCCTCACGCCTTGACCCTGGCCAGCATGTTATCTCCCTTGTACCTCCAACACATCTCGAGTTCAGGATTCGAGTCACACCTTCCTCTATCCGGTAAAGAAATGCCAAGATCTGAGCAAGACCACGAAACTCATACCAGGCAACACAGAGACAACATAAAGAAGAAGGTAACAAATGGTACAGTAGCTTTACATTTACTGTAAATATGATTTTGATTCTTTGTGTAAATTGAGGACAAATGGAGAATCATTGATGAGTGTTAATGAACTTCCAAAAATTACATGACATAAACATTATTGAAAAGACTATTTTTTGGAACCCATCATCATAAATCTGCAGGAAAAAATAAGCACTAATATTAACAATGTTCAAAAATTATGTTGAGATTAATTGAGGGGTCTCATTTTGAGAAGGGTTGGGTTAAACACAACCCAATTATGAGTCAAAAAATGAACTAACCCACCAATTTAACACAACAGTTTAATTTTGTTTGTTTTTTTTGTTTTTTTTTCTTCATAAAACATGGAATTTTGGAGTTTTTTTTGTTGAATTGACCAAAGTTTGGGTCGTCCTTTTTTAATCCATGATTGTGTTAATTTTTACTCCGTTAACTGTTTTTACAATGCAGGATGTGTGATGTATTTGAATGTGAGACCATTTCAGTAGTGTTTATGATACTATCATTGGTGTGTGCGTGTGTGTGCGTGTGTGTACGTGTGTGTGCGTGTGTGTATTGTGAGTGCATGAGTGAGAGAGTATTTCACTAGAGTGTTTGAGCATATTTTAGTTGCATGTGAGGATGTTTCAGTCGTTGTATGAGAGTGTAACGGGAGTGAGAAAGTTTCTGTGGTGTTTGTGAAAGTTTTTCAGTGGAAACAGTGGGAGTGTGTTAGTTGTACATTACAGCATTTTAGTAGTATATGTGTGCGAGTTTAATTAGTGTTACTGTTCTAATTGCGAGAATTTCCAAGCGTGTTTTCGTAGTGTCCTTGTTTGGTGGGGACCAAATTCTAAGTTTTGGGTTAGCATTAGGCAACCTTTTGTGAAGGTTAAGTTTGGGGGCTAGGAAATGTACTGTCAATGGAATGGCCCAACTATGATAGAAAAACTCCCGTGTGTGTATGGGCGTTTCAGTGGGGTGGGTTAAACGCTTTCTCGCAGTGTGTATCAGAGTGCTTTCATGGTGCTTGCGAGAGCATTTCAATCGAGTATATTTGTTGAGTGTGAGAGGAAACCCTGAATATGTCCAAGAATATGTCCCAGATGGCCCTTCATATGTTACAGCAGACCAGACAGTAGGAAAGCACCTCATCAAGTCCACACAAGCAGAAGGCCTCCTTCGGTCGCCAGACATCAGTCTCCAAGTAGTTGACGCCTATGGCGAGTGGACGTCTTTGTGGAAGAGTCAATTCAGTGCTCTAAATATCCCTCACCTGCGCTCGCACACACTCGTGCACACTGACCCTGCCAACAAGGTAGAAACAAACACCATTAATGTCAGATGTTAAAACAAGGCAGTAACGTGTACGTATGTGGTTTTTGTCAGAACGCACTACAGGAGTTTGTTCTAAAGCACAATCGTTGGAGTGAGCTTCATAGTCTCCCAGACCGCGTCCTCATTCTGGACGAAAACGCATTTTTCAATGACACGCGGCTCGGCCGGAAAGAGCGAAAACGCCTGAATGGCTCCTCAAACCTCAAGAACAGTTTGTCCTTCAGTCTGCCAGGAACCCAATTAAGTGTGGATTTCTTTAAAGATCAGGTTTGACTGTCCATACCATTTTGTGAGTGCCTGCTTTTCATCAGCGTGATATGTAGAATTAACATTCAATGTGCCTAATTAAAAAGTTGTGTACTGTACTGTGTTCATACATTAACAAACAAAAGTTTATGTCACTGAAGCGATCGGTTACTTGAAAGTTGCAATGCTTATTGGTGCATTGCTGGTGAAAGTAAACATTTTTGTCTATTGATTATGGATGGCTATCTACTGGATTTGGTCCTATTCTTTTTATGTCTTGTCTCTTTGAATGGTGCCCATGTGGTTGTTTCACTATCAAGAAGTTCTGGGTTTGAATCTTGGCTTAGGGCTGGAGTTTGAAGCATGCTCTTTGCATGCTTGTGATGGCGTTTTGAGTGCTTCAGCTTTCCTCCTACTTTCAAATGTAGTACTCTACGCTCACTGAAGACTCTTGGATGGATGGAAAGATTCTTTTGGCATGAAGTTAGTTCTCAAGTAATGGCAACTTGTTTAACCGTATGACAATGAACATACAGGTGCACAGATACAACTTGGACAAGGTGCTTGTGAGGGGAAATGTTGCTCGCATCATTGCGGTGACTAAAGGCAAGCAAATGTGCCGAGAGGACAGCACAATAGATGAAGAGGCTTTAAGACAAGGAGGAGCGACGAGGCAGAGAAGAGTGAAACATTTCCAAGTCCAACTTGAAGATGGTGTCGTGCTCAAAGCCTTTCGGGTGGTTTTGGCAACCGGGCCCACGCGTGCCCGGATGGCAAACATCCCACAGTGGGTAACTAATATTGAGGAGAGCTATCCAGAAGAGCGACTGCAACACACTGTGCAACTCATGCACTCTCTATTAACGGTCCAGGAAAAACTCAAAGACACTGATGAGCGCACGCAAGGTAAGAGAATTTTTTCACAATGTGTAGGCTACATCACAAATATGGACTTCTGTAATATGTCCAAAAAACTAACTTTCACAGAATTCATCATCTTTTTTGGCCATGTATGTCAATTTGCCTCTCTGAGCTAGAGTGGCTCTGGTACTGCCATAGTTACTCAGCACTGAACAATGAAGGATGAGTAAAAAGAAAATCTGTAGCCAATTTTGCAAATGCCAAGTCACAAATTATCGAGGTGGCGGTTCTGTACCAAGAGAAAAGCTGCAAATAATTGATGCCCAAACACGTAAAATGGGTTTGTACTCGTTTTTAAATGACACAAGGAGGATCTAGGAGGAAGGATCTATTTAAACTGTGTTCTGACTCTGTAACAACTCAAAGAGCCCACACTATTCATCAAACATGTATACGATCAACTCATGAAACGTTTTACTAGGTATTCAACACAAACAAACCTAACCTAACAGAATAGAAAAAAGCCAATAGGAGAGATTTTCAGCAAATAATAGAGGATAGGTTGAAAGAAAAAAAACACAAATATCACAGTACTTGTTATCCTTTTGAAATTTGTTTTTTAGAACATTTGTCCTCAAACGATTGCAATCATCATATCTCTCCAGGCTCATGTGTGGTGTGTGAAGCAGGCCAGAGAGTAATGGTTGTTGGCGGAGGTCTGACCAGCGCTCATGTTGTCTCCATCGCTTTGCAGCAAGGGGCCAGTCATGTGACATGGGTCATGAGAAAACACCTCCAGGTCCTTTAATTCAAAACTACACATTTGCAGAGATGGCACATGTAGTAACTGAAAACACTTCTTTAGTACTTTTGACCTTCAATGGTATATATGGAACGCCTCAGAAAATAGCTGACTTTTTTACGTGTGTCTCACAGTTAAAACAGTTCGATGTGGGAGATGTGGAAAGCCTGGTTGGTCGTTACTCCCATGTGGAGCACGGTATCAAGCTGGATGGCCAAGCTTTTCTCAGACAGTTCTTTAACGAACGGAGTCTTCACAAGCGCCTTGCTATGATTCGTCAGGCAAGAAAAGGAGGTGCTGTCACCCCAGAAGCCTACATTCAATTACAGCCTTTTATTTTGAAAGGGCAGGTGGCTGTGAAGACGTACTGTCAGGTAAATTGCATGGACATTACACTGATGTGGACATAAACCACTGCAAATGTTGAGGACCTGTACATAACCAGAACATATACTGTACATTAACAAATGTGCTGCCACCCCTCTGATGATATATCAGCTTCCACTCTTCTGGGAAGACATTCTGCATGAAGGCTTTGGGCATTCTGTTTTAAAAATACATATATAAAATAAATCAGAAAGCTGGAGAAAGAAGGTTCGGGGGGCCCAAACATGACTCTTGTTGAATTACCCATCACTATGTAATGTTAACACTTGTGGCTGTCAAATGATTTTGAAAATGTAAAAAAAAAAGATCACATCTTCCTTCTGTCTCTGGCCTTGCCCTCCCACCCACAACTTGAGTCTATCTAGTTATGCCAAACACAATGCCAGCCAGTCAATATCCATTTCAAGGCGTGACTGACATTTGTTTTCCAAACCCCAACAACTCAAGTACAAGAAGCCCGACACACAAAAACGGATCTATTCAGCATATAGAAAAGCATAAAGTTAGTCATGAAAAACTGGATGATTAAAAATAATGATGACTGTAATTAACTGATAACAGTAAATTTGCTCATCTAACACCCCTTGTTCTAACACTCTGAAGTCTGCATTTCTGGTTAGGTGAGTGAAGCCAGCTGGTGCTACAAGAATCAGGCCTGGAGGCTATCCCTCAGCAATGGAGACCACTGGACAGGAGATATGATTTGGTTGGCCACTGGATGTAAACTTGATGTCAAACAAGACCCTTTACTTTCTGACGTGATGAAGGAATTCCCAATTCAGGTATCTTAATTGCTGTATCTGGAAGTGAACATGTTGCCTCTCCAGTAAACTGTGGTTTTCTATTTACCTGCATATTTTTTATATTTAAAGGTTTTGCAGATTTTGAAAAGATAAACTGTCTTGGGATAATTGCTGTCTTTGTAGTTGTTTTTTAGGATAAACAGGCAGCTATGAATGTCAGATATCCATGACAAGGTTCAGCAACAAACATTTGCCTTTGTGAATGTGACATTAATCATAATTTAGTTTACAACGTTTTATATAGCGCTTATTTGAATTGAGAAACTCCGCAAGTAGCTGGTACCTATCTAAATAGTATGTCATTGCCTGTAGATGCCACTAATTGGAACAGAAGCTGCATTTTTTTTTATATTCAACATTGCTTTGTCTGAGCATAAAAACAGTAAATATGCATGTTCCTTTATATAAAACTTTGTTGATGGAGTCACCAAAGAGATTATAAATACGTGGTTGTTCACAATACATGTTGCCATAAAGGTGCTGGATGGCTGGCCTTGCATATCAGAGAATTTACAATGGGCAGAGGGATGCCCCCTTTATTTGATGGGACAATACACTGCTCTACAGGTAATATTTTAGTGTATACAACAAACCGTTATTACTTTACAGATAGAATGGATTCATGCGCAAATGCTTTTCTTGCCCACTCACAGATTGGACCTCATGCAGTAAACCTGGCAGGTGGACAGGCAGCGAGTATAAGAATTGCCAAGCACATCCTGCACCATCACAACAGCACGGAAGTGACTGGGCTGAAAGCAGGGAGATCGAAAACTGAAGACTATATTCAGCAAATGCAAGGACTTTTATGGCTCTAAGAGCACCATATGTGCCAATATGTTCATCAAGGCATTAATGATTCACCTCGTTAACAAATTTGACCTTAAGCAGCCTCAGTGTAGATAAAAATTGTAGCACCTGTATAAAATAATATTTGAAAATATTTGTGTCAACTTTCCGAAAAGGCATCATAGGTGTGGTCCTTAAGAATCCTGTTTCATTTGAAAGTGATGTTATTAAACGCATGGGGTGTTTAAAATAATCCCAATGATTTTATTTGTTTCAGATGACAGCTATGCAATACAAAACAACACAAACGCTGAAGTAGACAAAACTGAGATCATAAATCCTGATTGATAGAATTAATTAGGTATGCATGCAGCAATCATAAAGATAGAGAAACTGTGCCAAACTTAAGCCACCTTAACCCAGAGGGAGAATAAATATATGTGTGCATCAACAAAGTATTACTAGACATTTCTGCAACAAATTTTTAAGTACAGTAACTAGTTTTGAAATCAGAAGCCTCTGAAAAAAGGTCCAATCGTCATTCAATTTATTTAAAAGTGTTTGGTTGCATGAAAAATACTTCATACTTACTTGCTTAGTAGTTTAATGTTATCAAACATGAAGGTAACTCTGATACAGAATTTTACAAGAAACTTCGAGAAGATACACATGATTTACTATAGGAGCCACATTTGAAATATCAGGTGGGCCAAAACTGGCTCCTTGGATTTGATTTTGCCATCCGAGATGGAGTTAATATATTCCACAATTACATACAGTAGTTACATTGAATTTTGATTCTTATAGATTTGACAGCATCTGCATTTTCAAATGTTTATTGCTCATGCAGTATCTGATGTCAAATACCAGTTATTACTTTATTACCCTGTCACAATTTGGTGTCGTTTGGTTCTTCTCATTACAAGCACTATGTGAGCAAATAAACAAGAGGAAAATGTTTAGGGTGTGGAGAGGTTATTTGTACAGTCCGTCGCTATTATTTTTTTTAACAACATTTGGGTACTTTTTACTTTTCTTTAAAAAATGAATCAGTTTTGGAGTGAAAAGTATACTACAGTATTTGATTTATTTACATTATTAAGGGACACAATAAATACTGTATTTAGCGTGCTCAAAAATAGCTGAGTCATGCTGACTCGCAGCTCCGCCCACCGAATGACTTCCGTGTTTTGGTGGCGCAAGTGGTCAGCAAATAGTTACTTTGATTCACTACCATAAGGTGAGTGCATGTACTATAACTGCAGTAATAAAATATTGTTTACTCGTGTCTAGAACTATATAAAGCCTGCTTCGACCACATTTTTCAGACATGACTTTCCTCGCGTCTGAAACATCCTCGTGCGCGGGGAGACGCATGTCAAAAACATGCAGCGAAGAAGGGAATTTTAATTGACTTTTGTTTTTGTTTAAAATCACATGACGTGATTCCGCATTTCACTATTTTCGAACAGCAAATGGGTATTAAATTCAGCACGGCGATGACGTCAGACACTCGCGACTCTCGGGATTAGTGATCAGGTGACTCGGGCTGAATTGACACCTTTCCCCCCCTCTTTCTTTTTCCCCTCAACCTACCGCTGGTCATTCTTCCTCATGATGCGTGGTTGTGCTCTATCTTAAGATTTTCTTCTGCTAGTCAAGTGATTTCTTGGGCCAGACTTGGCACATTGCATGCTGGGAAGTGTGGGTCTTAATTTAAGTGAGTGATAAATCATGTGAACAAGGAAAAGGGGGAACCAAGCTCCGAACTCATACCGTTAATTCCAGGCCCCCCAATTCTTCACATTTACAATAATGTTGATGACTCTTAAATAATATTGAAACAACATCTTACTTCCAGTCGTGGATTTACTAAAACGATAATATTTTACAGCACAATGGTCATGAGAAAAGTAAAGAAGACTGTACTCAGTGTTGAGCAGGGTGAGGGAGATGGTGCTCGTGTTCGCAGAAGCATCGGTAGAAAAGAGGTATATTACGAGTTATCATTATTTTCTAAATCCATCAATTGTCATTCTGCATTCAATGTACCTTTTCAAATGTCTCTCGCAGTTGCAGAACCTGGATCCTTTTCTGATGCTAGATGAGTTTCGTGTCAGTAAGCCTGCAGGTTTTCCAGACCACCCTCACAGAGGTTTTGAAACGGTAGGTTTGGGCTTTTGAAAAGGTTTACCACTCAATTTCCTAAACTATATAAATTATATTTTAATCTACTGAATTATTATTGTTTTTGTTAGTAGTAGTAGTAGTAGTTGTATTCATTCCAAAAATGATAGGATAGGCATTCATTACTGTGGCAGCGCTTAGTCAGGATTCCCTGCAAATAGCAAAAATTCAAGGAGTTTTGCTGTATCTATCAACACAAACTTAAAACAATTTTATCACAAACATTCCAGATTAATCTCCCTATGTGCGTGTTTAGGGCTGTACTCACAGCGTGCCTTTCTGCAGGTGTGTTTGCTCACACTCAGTTGACTTTAGAGAAGATGCAGCTGTGCTGAAAGATCACAGGCGGCTCACAGTAGGAAGTCCAACTTTCAGATGTTCCCCATTGAATTCACGACCCCAAACTCAGCACTTCTTTTGACAAGTAGGGCAACCAAAAGGAACACACACACATAAAGTACTGTCTGCATGAGCAATGCCCAGAACATGACACTTCTTCACCTTATGTGATTATCTCCACAAGGAGGTTGAGTTTGTTGGTTTGTTCTTCATGGTCACCATTTGTCACCCGTATTTGATACAGAAAGTTGTTTGTTTGAAAGTTGTTTATTATATTTCTATGCCGGTGTACATTTTGTATTGTATGTTAGCAATAATCATGGGAACTTTTGTTTGATTAAATTATATAGTTTATTTGAACGTTTTGGTGTTTAACTTTATAATGTTTTTGTTTTATGTGTCCATCAGTCTTGAATTTCAAATGGGTGTGACAAACACCTTGAAGCAAACCCACTTTGCCTCTTATGTGCAGAAGTATGCGAACAAGAGTGAGCATAAATGTGAAGAAATACTTTAAAATAGAGATGTGTTCTTAGAATGTTTTATGGTGTAAGACAATTAGGTCCTCTGCGGTGTCCATAAAAATTGACCTCTGCACTTATCCCACCACTGTTGTGATCACGCCACCCTTAGTGAGACAATGACCAATTCAATTTGCACCCAGGGGCAAATAAGGGGACCGACATTTCTTATATGGTCAGCGTGTCCATCTCCATTGGTCAGCCACAGTGTTGTGCTTTTGTTAGATGTTGTGACATTTTGTTCCCTTGAAAATGTCCTCAGATCAAGATGAAAAGTGCTTTAATCTTCCAGATGGAAGCTGTTGGTGGAGGCCTTATCTGTCTCAATGAACTTGTTCCAATGACCATTTCTCACTTATTAGGGAGACTAATGGGGAAGTAGATCATGCTTGCTTTAATATATGCTTTGTTCCCTTTCACACCTTTGCTGTGTTCCTCAAACAGGTAACGTACGTGTTGGAAGGCGTCATAGCTCATGAAGACTTCTGTGGCTATTCAGGGAAACTGCATCCTGGAGATCTGCAAGTAAATATTTTTCAGCGATTTTGGACTAAATTTCAGAAGAAAATAGTCATAACAATATCTGCAGTGTACATTTGTTAGAAAGTTAAGTTATTATGTGAGCAGAAAGAAACAAAAGTTACTTACCTTGTCTTCAAAGCTTATGAAATCACCAGTTATTAATGTTACAAATTGCTGTTTTTACTTTGTAATTACTAAATTTGTAATTACTAAATTTAGGAATGTTTCTCAGTTTTTATATTGCTATTATTTGGGGGTGAAACATGATTGACTCATAAACGTATAAACATAAAATTGACCAAAATTAATGTTTTCTATGGCATAAAAGTTATATGATGAGAATGTATGGTTTTACTCTTCAAATGATCTTGACCTCACAAATTATGCATTTTATTATTCTTGATAACTGAAACTGTTTTCATTCCAGATGCTTTTAATAATAATTAATAATAGTAATAATATTAGAATAAAAATGTACTTTGAAATCATATATAGTGAACCTCTGCATTGTCACGTTTCGGCAAAGTGGTTCTAAGGAGCCACCTTGAAATAAGCAGAAACCTTCATTTTGCCTTACCCCTGCCTCGTCTCATAAAGAAACTGTTTTGTCGCTGTCTCATGGCATCTTCAAAACATTGGATAGCTGACAAACATATAATGTATCTGGGAAACACATTTAATTATATTTTCAGTACTTTGAAAAATTTGGGTTTAAATTAACACCAAGAACAAGAAATAAATATAGATAAATTTGATGAACAGTAGGATTAATTAGGTTTAGACTTTATTTACTGTTCTTCTAATAGGTAGTTTACAACTGCAATGTACTGTAAAATTGTGTTTGTGTGTGTGTGTGTGGTTAGTGGATGACTGCAGGACAGGGAGTGGTTCATGCTGAGATGCCCATGTCTGAGGAACCCGTGGTGGGTTTGCAGCTGTGGGTGAACCTGTCAAGGCAAAATAAGATGGTGGAACCAGCCTATCAGGATCTACGGAGCTCTGAGATCCCCAAACCATCCCAGGGAGGAGTCACCGTGGCTGTGATTTCTGGAGAAGCCCTAGGAGCAAAGGTGCCTGCTTGTTTGCCCTTTATTCAATGAATTATATTTGCTTGTGCATTGATTTCACATTGTATCGTACAGTCCAAAGTCTTCACAAGGACACCGACAATGTATTTGGATTTTGTACTGAAGACTGGTGCCCGGCATGTGCAGCCAATCCCCTCAGGTAAATAATAGTCATATTGGATTTAGTGTCTGTGTGTAAGTGATTTGGTTCTTGAAATCGTTCTGCTGTGGTCTGCGTAAAAGATTTGTTTCGACCAACTGGAGAAATCAAGTTTCAAAGTAACTCAGATATTCATTTAGCAGATTGGACTGCTTTGGCTGTGATAGCTGATTTACAGTATAAAGGAATTATCTCTTGCTTTGTTCGGTGTATGTAGTCCATTCCACTCAACCTTACTTATGTCACCATTTTGAAATGTAAAAAAGTTGATTTGGTCTAATTCATTTGTTAACTATTTTTATGTTCAATTAATGCATTAAAAAACACATTTTTCCAATTGCTGTCAATGTAAAATGACATCACATGTGCTCAAGGCTTGGGTAGCGACTAATCACGGCTCGCTTGTATTTATTATATGTATTAAGCTGAGCAATGTTTGGTTATTATCTGAGCCCTGAGTACACGTGATTTCATTTTCAGTCCATAGCAAGTGGCAAAATGAGTTTTTAAAGGTATTAACTGTCCCTGAAAAATTATTGAATCACGAAATTAATTATAGACACAAATTGTGCTTTTTACCTTTGAAAATGACTGGATCCCTTCAAATACTTTTTTTTTTTTTTTTTTTTTAATAATTGTTATTATTTTCACAGGATGGACTGCATTCATTTACACTCTGTCAGGAACCATTCATATTGGTGAGTGCCTGGATTTAGAACAAGAATTACATTTGTTTTACTCCTTATGTAAGATTTGCATTCAAGTATACAATTCACTTTAATATTATACAGTCAAACTCATTTAGACTGCTCAGCGATAGTTGAAAATCTGCAAAATAGAGAGACCATATTAAAAAAAACAGGAGTAGAGCAGTAACGGAAGGGTTGCTTGCTCGAATCTCAATCTGAGTCATGTGTCGTGTCCCTGGGCAAGACACTTCAATCACTTTCAGACACTTTAATGTGATTGAGATGTTCCTGTTGTGCGTTGTTGTTTTTAAGGACCCGATGAGGAGCAGCAGAATGTGGAGCCCCATCACACAGTGGTTCTTGGAGATGGGGATAGTGTTCAATTTGAAAACAAGGTATGACATACATTATCTCAGTCATTCTGCTTTAATCCACTTCTTTTACGTATTTTCTCTTCAGGGTTCCGACATTTCTCGTTTTGTGCTGATAGCTGGGGAACCCATCAATGAGCCTGTGGTGAAGCACGGTATGTTTGTTTGTCCACAACATTCTGATGTGTATACTCAAAGGAACAAACGGTATCATGTGTTTGCCCATCAGGTCCATTTGTGATGAACACACAGGAAGAGATCAACCAGGCAATCAGCGATTATAGAAAAGGTCAAAATGGTTTTGAGCGGGCCTTAAATTGGAAATCTAAAATCGGATATTCTTTTTGACCACTATCTTTTACAAAAATAGTTTGCTTCTAGCGTTTATTTTTCATTATATTTAATTCACATGATAAATGTGCATGTTACATTCCATTTTAACAATGACTATAGCACAGTGGTTTTAAAACATTTTTATATAACAAATGCCTTCTGACAAATAAAAATAAAAACTGGTTCAGTACAGTAGCACAGCATACCCAAGTGTTTAAAATGAAAAGACGTATAGGTTTTATTAATAAAAGTATATTTATCATAAGCCCCAGTATGCCACTGTAATGCACACTTTGAACATTATCACTGCACATACAAAGTTACAAAGAATAAAAAATAATAAAAATATTGATTACATTAAAATTTGTTGCACATACAGCATACTAAAGTTGAGCCACTGTAATATGTCACTTGTAGGTTTTATTTAGTGATCCTTTCACAAACTAGTACGACAATATTGATTTTTTTTGCGCAACACAATACAATTATGTGAAACTAATAAAAATTTGAATTTTACTCAACATATTTTTTTTCTTTGTGGCACGGTGGTAGACTGGTGGACATGGTGTGGGTTAAACATCCTCTGTGAGAGGAGTGGGTCTTTTTCGAACACTCTGGTTTCCACCCACATTCCAAAAACATCCAGGGTAGGTAAATTGAAAACTCTAAATTGTCTTTCGGTGTGTGGCAGTACGAATAATTGTTTATCTTTGTATGCGTTGGGATTGGCTGCCGACAGCTCGGTGTATCCTTCCCCTTGCTCGAACACTCCAGCATAGGCTTCAGTTGCCCACAACCCGCGTTAGAGTAAGCAGTTAAGATTATGGATGAAGGGATATTATTTCTTATTTGTATACTAATAAATTAGGCATTTTACCAGCACAAATGAACGAATCCTAATGCAAACTTGTATTAAATTATTTATTCTACAATATACTTCTTGTATTAGTCTTTACTTGATTTCTGTTTTTTAGTCCGCCAGTTGATAAGATAAAACTGTAATGAAGACTTACAGCTGATAATTTGATGACTGTGACTGCATGTCAACATTTTCATCTAAAATTGTTCATGCAACGCTGTACAAGGGGACCTAATGAAGTGTCTCCAGTGAATGTATTTTCCTCTTAGTTTTAATTTCTTCCGAGTAAGAAGGAGTGTCATCTGTGGGACTTGGGGCGGTGCTGGTTATCCATGTAACAGTGGTCTGGATCACATTTAAAACACATGTTAGTGCTTGTGGGTGTGCGCAGAAGAAATACATGATAATGGGAGTTAACAGAATTGGGAGGAAAGGATGAGAGCAAGAACCAAATAATGCGGTGGGAAAAAATGCACTGTGTAGATAATGCGGTGCAGTAAGTGTAAGGCAGCCGATGACTAACAGGTTTATAACCAAAGAGAGATGGAACAGTCTGAAACTCTCTCAGGCCCTTTTGCTGGCTCCATTTGGACAAAAGGAGAAGAAGCCTTCAAGGTACTCTTTAAATTTTATGAGGTCATTTTCAGCTTGTAGCTTGTTGCCTACTTACTCAAGTGAACCCTGCATCAAAGCTGCACAAATCAGACGTTCAAGTTTTAAAACCCCTCCATTTGGCTTGTGGGCGTCAGGGGGCTGCTTTTGTGACAGGTTGCGTCTGGCTCACGCACACACACACACACAGCAAAGTTGTGAGTTTACGCTGCGCATACACTGAGGAGGTCAGATGGTCTGGCAGTCAGAGGGAGCCAGCTGTGAAAAGGAAGACAAGTTCAGAGTAAGTGTTTCTTAAGAGGCCAGAGCAGAGGATCGGAGGGGATGATGGTGAAGATGAAGCGGACACTTTATCGAACCTCCTGCTTGGTGACTCTGCTGGTGGAGCTCAGCTGCATCAATGGGAGCTTCAGTCTGCAAAGAGAAGCTGGAAGTAGGGTGAGTGGCATGAACCTTTTTGTTTTAATGTGCAGGAGTTTTACTTGCAGGTCAGGACGGATGGATGGACAGCACTGCAAAATTAAATAGCATGGATGGTGGTAGATCTACAAAAAATGGGTTGTGCAGATGGATAATGAAAGGATAGCTGAGCAAGTAGAACATGAATGGATACATGCAGAAGATCTTTTTGCTGGACATTTGCGTCACAAATTATAATGTGCATCCCAATAAAACTTAAGATAACTTAAAAGCATAAAATGCTTTGCAAAATGAACACAATGACAATCTAGCAAAATGTTGCTTGATGTTCCTATTATTTTGCTCTTGATAATAAAACAACTGTTCTTGTCACGGAATTAAAATGTATTACATTTTCTGATACCTGCATAATCCCAGTTAAAATCTCACATACTACCTGAAGGGCCTTCACCTACTGAAATGAGAGGTCTTCTGAATTTTTTTCTAGATTCTCAGGGAGTTCTTTGTCATGAGTTACTTGTACCCCCATTTGAAAACCACTGCTGTAGTTAGAAGTACGTACACAGATACATTTATGTGTTCATAAGACAGGTGCGTCAACTGCATGCTTGACCATAGCCGAACATAGCAAAAATGCACCGGTTCTCTTTTTAAATGGGAAACTCGCAGACTTGCCAAAACAGACTACCAGTTCTAATGAGCCTTTTCTGTGATCTGAAAAATCAACATAGTATGATTTAAAAAGGTAATTTTGCTTTGTTTTTTCCGAGCACTGACAGTAGACAATAATAAAGTAAAATATTATAAACAAATACACATGTAACACACACAGATGATGTGTGGGTTTTCTAGGGTTAAGTAAATAAATGTCCATGGACACTGTATAATGTTTGAGGATTTTCATGAATAACTGAAAGTGGAATCTATAATGTTAGAGTCAATGACAGTCAAAGTTTGATCATAATTTTCCCAACTTGCATTTTCTCAACCTTGATCTCATTATTTTTCTCTCCCAGTCACATGCTGGTTCACTTCCCCCCTTCAATATCGTCATCATCCTCTCACAAGCTGGTTCTCATTAGCTGACACGAATCATCTAGGCAAAAAGTGCATATAATCTTTGTTACTTTTATATTAGTGGCAGAGAAAACATAGTCACTTTCATGCTTCAGCCACAAAATTAATACATGGCACTGCGTCTCCACTCACACTTTCATTGGGCCTTGAATGCACCTCTGTTCAAAGATTATAACGCTCCTTTTGCCAAAATTACACATAATTGTGTCACGGTTTTGTTCAAGAGCTATAGTCACAGCTTGCCTCTGCATCCTCACATGTGCTCGAGGCTCCGACAGCAACATAACTCAAAATTAATTCTCATGCTCACTAATGCTCTTAAATGCAGTAATGAAACTTTCAAATACATGCTCTGTTAATTTCTTTCCTTCCTATTCTTTTTTTTTATTTCAAGGCTCTCACAATTACAGAATTTTTTTACTAACACTACTGAAAGACTCTCAACAGCTCAATATTCTCATACATAAAGTTCAAATTCTCTCTCACATCCTGAAATAGATTTATTAGTAAAGTATGCAGTTCGGTCGTGTGAATGAGAATTCTGGGTTTGTGTATAAGAGCATTTTGGTGTGTAATAGAGTGGTTTCATTAGCGTATGTGCCTGAAAAATTCAATCTCGACTGCGTGGCCTCTCATTCAGCGCGTGCGGCTCTCGTGTGTGCCGGTCGAGCAAACCCAGATTTTGACAAAGATTTGTGGGCTTGACATCACAATTTTAAGATGTGTTATGTAAGTGAGTATACGCAGCACTTGAGAGTGAGAAGTGTTGACAGAGAGAGCTGCAAAGCCAGTAGCATGCTGGAGAGCATACACTTGGCTATATTGTGGTCAGATTCTTAATACTGACCCAGCCCTCGAAGATAAATTGTTTCAGCCTTGTGTAAGACCAAATGTGTAAATGCATAATGACAGACTCGAAATCCAGTAAAGCAGGGATGCTGTATAACAGAACATCAATACAAACAGGCTACAATGGCTAGCTATTCAATCCACCTCAATTAAATTGAATACACTACCAACAAAAAAAAATCTCAAAGTTATAATAATTGTCATGGTTTGTTGGATTTTGGGTTGTGGGTTTATTTTGAGGGGTTCCGCTCCTTTGTTTTCATATATGGTTCTGCTCCTGCTCCTTTCGTGTCTCCCTGCGTTAGTTCTGATTTAGTCCACCTGTCCGCGTTACCTGCCCCTCGTGTCCGCCAATCCGCTCCCCTTGCCTATTGTTCCTGCCCAGCTGCCGTGCGTTTCTGGTTAGTTTGTGAATGTATTTAAACCTAGCTTCTGTTACAGCCCTTGTCGGATCATTGTCTTGTCATGTCATATTTCTCTGTCGCGTTTTCGTAGTCCCGTCTCGCCCTTCATCCATCAGCTCCGTGTTTTCCCGCCAGCCTGCCCGTAGTGTTTGTTTTCGGTTTTATCAGCCTGCCTGCACCCTTAGTTTTTTGCCATCCTGTTTTTACCGCTTTCGTTCCCGTTCGTTGTTAATAAATATGGATTTCATCAAGCCCCTGTCTCGACACCCCCCTGCTTTTGGGTCCTCCTCCTCCGCAACCATGCCGGCCTTCTCACCCGCCGTGCACCCCCCTGACAATAATGTATATTTCTTTTGCAAATATTTACTCATTTTGTGTATGATGCCTGCAAAACAACAGTGGTCAAAATTAAATGGTAACTGGTCAATATTGTAATCACACTCTTTTACTATGAAGCCATCATTTGCTGTCATAGTCACTAAGAAATAACACCACTCACCCCAACTACCCACTTCCCAGATGCTGACTTTTGAATGTTGTGCCTGTACCAATCCGCATGGTCCTTTTCCTCTTTAGCTTGGGGGACAAAACATCCATGTTTTCAAAAGAAAATTTGACGTGTGGACTCGTCAGACCCCACATTGCCTTTTTCTGTTTGACTTTGTCACATTGAACAAGTAGCCAAGTTTCAAGTATGCTCATTTAAATTCCAATCATGACACTCACGGGTTTCCAGTTTACCTGTTCATCTTGCAAAAAAGTGTTTGTTTAGTTTTTTTTGTTTTGTTTTTTTTAAGCGTTTCATATCTTTAAATGTTGTTTATTTCCCCACCCCACCTTTTTTGGACTCTCTTGTCAGCCTCACATTTTTTAAGACAAAATATTTGACAAAAAAAAAAAAAAGTTTTATCAGTTTGAGCGGGACATAACTTGACTTTATTGTGTAATCAATTCAATACACATTCAAAAGGAAGGATCAGTGTAAGTTTGTATTTTCCCTGAGCCCTATGCAGTTTCACTTCTCCTTTATTATCATCATCATTATCCTTGCTTTACACACCATTCCATCTTTATTGAAATTGGGGTTTGTACGGTATACAATTTTTCTTTTCTCTTTTGTTGACCATCAGGTCAACCAAAATGATACAATTAACAAAGCTTTAATACATACAAGTCAGCTGTTGAGTGTAAACCTAGATCTTTCATAACCTTTACGCCTTGTTCAATTTAATTACGTTTTCAGCTTGTTTGTAGCCATGTAGCGTAAATGAAAAGATGACAGTGAGTGGTCTGTGCAGGTAATGAAGCAGTGGGAGAGGAAGGTGCGCTCAGCCTCCAGCCTTGACGAGCTGCTCAGACTTGCAGACTTCCCCGACTGGAAGCTGTGGAAGTGCCGCATGAGACTACAGCAGTCAGATTCTCTCTTCTCGCCACCTTCGGCCGGCTCCCACCGCTCAACCCGTTACGCCGCAGAATCATACAGCCTGGAGATACTCAAAGGTAGAATAGCTCATGTCGAGTTTTTCTGAGCTTGCAGGGTCTGAATGTTAGATTTACCTCTCACAAAGGAAATTCTCTCATATATTCGAATGAAAAACTTTGTTGGCACTGAGGAAATGTTCTCACACTTCCTCTATAAACAACACGAATACCTCTCACACAAGTTATTGCTTTCATATAAATACACACTAGTGATACGCTCTCATAGGCTCTACTTAAACTCATATACAGTGGGCCCCCATGTCACGAGATTAATCCGTTCCGCGGTTGGGCTTGTAAGGTGAATTTACTGTATGGCGGGCAATCCAAACCTATGTTAAATAGCTAGTGCATTTAGAACCCCAGGTAAAAACATCAAAATTGTACATACATATTGAAAATTGGTAGCAAAATAGTATAGCAACTGCTACGTATATATAATAGACATGCATACAATCAGAAAACATCATAAATAAAAATGATGGTAAAAATTATAATAATTATGTGCTTGTTATGCCCATATTCTCTAGTAAGGGTAGCTTAGGCTAGGCTAGTTTCGTATCTCCAGCTTCGTTTCCATATAAATCATCTTCTTACTTCTCTCTTTAACATCACTAGCAATCTTGGGACCCATGGCTAACCCATTCAAGTTTGAATTAAGCAATAAAATGCACTATAAATACGGTTTTGTAACCACTCACGATAGAACAAAGCTTTACCATTCCGCCATTTCGAAACGATTGAGACAGACTAATAGCAGACCAGCATCTCCGTGAGGTGACGCAGACCAATAGCAGACCATCATTATAGTGACGCGTTGCATGGAGGCATTGACAGCAACAGAAAATAAGGGCAATTACCTAAAAACGCCTGCAGATGTAGCCAAAACAACACAAATACAGTTGTTTATGTTGCTAAGTGGGGAAAATACCTTAAAGAAGGGATGAAAAAAAATCTGTATTCCACATCGCAACATGAAAAAAACGTAAGCCAGGGACGCTGTAATCCGAGGGTCCACTATTCTCAACTATGCTCTCATTCACTACAAAAGCACTCTCACATGAGAAACTGACGTGCACTCACTTGCGACTACAATGTTTGTGCATGAATTCTTTCCAACTACTGAAACACTCTTGCTCCCCGCGCTGATTATTTTTGCCCACAAATACTATGTGAACATTCTTACAGTACTGAATTATTTGTTCACATACATTAAGAAATGGTTTCACACAAATTACTAAAATGCTCACACTCACACATACTGCACACTTCTAAAAATGTGATCATGACACTACTTAAATTCTTTCATGAGCGTGTGTATGACAGCATTTCAGCATGTGAAAGGCAATTTGGTGCAATTGTCTTCACGGAATGTCTCCATGTAGCCATAGATGAGGAGTGGCAGAGGACGCAATGCATGCCAAGAGAGACGTGTGTGGATGTGGCCAAGGAACTGGGCACTGACCCGTCCATGTTCTTCAAGCCACCTTGCGTGTCTGTCCACAGGTTTGTTTAGCGCAAAAACCTCTTCCATGTTGTTGACGTAATGTCCATCACTCTATGAATTCTGGAACATTTATATGCTGTCCTTGATATCCAGCTAAAGGTCCATTTACTAGTTCGCTCTTCATGCTTACTAGTAAGACATCTCCGCTCACAAGTGGACAGATTGTGTTTCAGTGACGTTTTTTTTTCCTTCTGACAGGTGCGGCGGCTGCTGCAATCAAGAAGGTGTCACATGCCGAAACACAAGTACAATCCTGGTTAATAAAACTGTAAGTGTGTCATTTTACTTCTCAATAGCATTCAAGTTTTGAGTAGGTTAAAGTAGTCACACACGTTTTGTGTACTACAGGTTCTAAGCGTGATTCCATTCAAATTTGTACCAGAGCCTGTGCTAATAAAAGTAGCAAATCATACAGAATGCAGATGCATGGAGCCGGCCATTATACGGCGTAATGCTCAGCCGCAGAGGACCAGTGGGTGAGTCTAATTCTGTCACTCCACTCTCTTAAATGCTTGCGGATATAGCTTTGGTTGTTGGACAGTATGCTGTAAATATGCCTGATTTTTTTAGTTTTTATTTTTATTTTTATTTTTTTCTCCAGTTGCTCACTGATTGAACAGCTTTCAGAGCCTGAAAATTCCAGAAGACTTTGCGTCAGCGGTTGGATATGGGATTGTGCAAGTGACAGATGCATTCCATATCCCTCGAGTAGTAGACCAGGTGAGCGTTTACTTATGGATTTATTTGTTGCAGAAGGTTGGGAATCTTTGATTGTCTCACGATTTGAGTCATAATTTGAGTCATAATTGATTTTTGATTCAAAAATGATTATAGCATACATAGTTGCAAAATTTCTCTTGCAATATTTAAGGCTGTTTTAGGGACATGTTCTCCCAACCACAAACATGCTCAACAATCTTGTCAGTCATTAATCCATAATTTTAGGCAAATTTATATTCCACCAATCTCGCAGCAAGTGTAATATAATTAGGTCCTGTTTAGAGTTTCCTCTGACTTCATGGATGCCCGACTGTGAGATTGACGTGGATCGTTGTGACTGCGTTCCGCGAGCTGAGCCACCCACCCAACTAAGGCCAGTTCAACGCTGTCACCTTAACAGCTCCATCTGTTCTCATCGGCATCAACGTTTTGATCCCTCCTCCTGCAGGTATTGCGCACACAGGACCTTGACATACTGAGAACCTTGCAGTGGACCTGACTGTGTCTAAATGCATGTGTGTTTTCTCTTTCCCCCTCATGGCAGATGTAAGTGGCCCATGTAGCAGCAAATAGGACAACCTGCAGACCATTCTTTTGGAAGCAGAAAAATAGAGGCACATAATTTATTTACAGAACTATTTATGCAAATCACTAAATTTAACAAGATGACAATCAGTCACAGGACAATGTTAATCGATTAACATGCTGATCTTATGTTTGAATCAATGTTTGAATTTTGTCATTTGTTGTTTGTGCACTGAATATATAGATTATAAAAATATTATTTTTTCTAATTTAGACTCATGAAATTGTGGATTATTGCTCTGAATTTATTTCATGTGTTTACAAAAAAAAACTGCCTTTCCGTGAAACTCCTTCCTTTAACATTCATCCCCCAAAATTGTAAATAACATTTTCATATTGACAGTGATCAGATATGTTGGTTGAAGAGCAATACAGTACTTGCATCTATCTCATGCACATATGTACATTATTTAACATGTTTAAAAAAAATTCGGCATTTCCATGAAACCATTTTCTTTAACATTCATCCCCAAAAATGTAGATAACATTTTCATATTGACAGTGACCACATGTTCTATGATGGTTGAAGAGCAACACGTTACGTGCACCCATGTCATGCACATGTGTACATTATCTTCACAAGTCTTTTTCCTATTTTTTACTTCGTTAAGTATCTGTGAAAATTCGATTGACTGCACCATTCAAAAACAATAGACAGCCAGACAGACAGATAGCCAGATTTACGAGCATAAGTTAAAAGATGGCATGTAAGGCACCCTTGTATATTCACACAAAATCCTCCTGGTAGCCCAGCCTAACATTCATTATGCTCACACTAGCCATGCAGTGGCGTGTGGGAGGCACAGAGGTCATGCAGATGTCATGATTTGGACTCTGTGCAGATGCTTTGATGATCTTGCAACAGCAGCAACAGAGGTGCTCCTTGAACTGTTTCTGGAATGTATTGCTGAGCAGGTAAAGAACAAAAGGGTTCAAGCAGGAGTTGGTGAAAGCCAGGATCCGAGCAACAACACTGCAAACAAAGTGGTTCAGGGACGTGTCCACCTAACGGGTGAATGAACATAAAAGTAGTGATGAATACAGTTATGCAACTGGAAATTTAAAAAATGTCATTCATAGCCATCATTTCAACCTTTATCCACCATGAAATGTCTGACATATGGGTGTGGAATTTGGGATTAGCTTTTTCCACATAGCTAATATGTCATAAACCTCAAAAGATCATTGCCAATTTAGACACTTATTTAATATGAAAATAAAATCACAGATTCAAAGCTAATGACTTTTATATGAAATTGGTTGAGCCACATGCTTAAAATGCTTTTGCACTGGTGTGTTCAGGGAAAATCGTTCTAAATTTGTGACATCTTAGGACCAAGAAACAATTTTAGAGTGCAGGAAGGCATTTCATTGTCTGGTCATAGCCTTGAAAAAAAAGAGAAAAGAGTTTTGACACCATCTTGTGGCATGTACAGCAGTGTTCACACACAGATCTCAATTTGGTGAATACATTCATTGTGAATAATAATAAAGTAACATATATAATCATTTTTAATTAATAAATGGAATAAAAAATGTCAATTAAAGTAGCTGGAACCTGCATCTTTAAAACATTACCAAATATTTTCCACAATAATGTACTGAAGTATTTACTCGATTGCATTTCCAAAATGACTGTCAAAAAATGGTTTTATTAAATTCTAATGGCAAAGCTAACTGTGGCTATGGAAAGCTATTTTAGCATTTATTTGATATCGTTCGTTGATATTCAGTTCAATGTCTGTGTAGTAATGTGTTGTTTATTCTCCTCTAGTTATGCAAGACACAAATAGAATAGATCTGTGTCATCATCAAAAAGATTTATTATCATAGAGGCACACTAGTAAATAACCCCTGCAATTGACTGGCAGGCAGTCCAGGGTGTCCCCCCACCTACTGCTCGAAGACTGCTGGGATAGGCACCAGCAAGCCTGCAATTCTCGTAAGGATAAGCTGCTACAGATAATGGATGGCTGGATAGTAGATCACCCCTAAGAAACTGCTTGTTTAAGGCACTATCAGAGCTAAAGTGCCTCATGTAAATAACACTGACTATTATATTTGTAAAAGGAGAAGATTTAATACAGTGTGTGTATTGTATTTGTACCTTTTTTTACAAGTGTATTATGCCTACCTCCGAGTAGTGATAGGAGCGGTATAAGAAGATGACGTGGTTGGGCAGCCAGCATGCGGCGAAGAGGGCAACGAATACCAACACAGTCTTGGCCAAGCGTTTTCTTGACTCGACCTGTTGAATGTTTGAAACTACACATTTAAGAGCAATGCTATAGTTTGAAATAGCTTTCTCAGTCACTTCAGTAAAATAGATGAAGACTACACTAATGCAATGCAACACAATGTACCCCTCACTACATCACATTTTACCTTTAGCACCCCCATTAAATAGCAGATTTAAAAGTGGTAAATTAGAGTTTTGTTTAAAGGTTTGCAGTTATTGTAACTAAATTGTAAGTAAGAAATAAACTATACAAACTCTATCACTTTTTTTCTTAAGTCTGGAACTCATCCCCAAGGTAAATAGAGCTTCATTGTAGCTCTAAAACAAAACTCCCCTGTTGGCTTGTATGTATTTTCCCCTCCACAGGCAAGTTGTCTACACTCCTCATCAGACTATCAGCAATGACGGTGTAGTACATTGCTATGACCAGCAGTGGGATGATGTAGAAAATGAGGAAAGAGACAGTGGAGTGGATCTTGGGGTGCAGCTCTCCAGCATGGGGATATGGAGCGCAGGTCACAAAGCTCTCGTTGGTAGATGGGACGTTGAAGACGTGGAGATCAGAGAAGACGGCCTCAGGAATTGCCAGGACAAGAGACATGATCCAGATGAGCGCCGCTCGGAGTACAGTGTTGGTGGCAGAACTTGGTGCCTGAATGTCCAACGGCCTCACAATAGCCTTATATCTGATTGAGCGGAATATATGGAAAGCGGTTTAAGCATTTTTCAGTGTTCTTGAAATCCATCTTATAGGAGAAGTCAAGTCAAATATTTTCTTTGAGGTATGTGTGCCCCCATTCAAACAATATTTACAATATTTATTTGAGCCCTGAGCAACTCTTATGTAATTTTTAGTCAACCATAAGTAGTAAAATGACCAGCGTCTGACATGAATGAAAATGGGTGGATTTTGTTCAAGAATTCATATTTGTGCATGAATTAGAATGACAGACTAGTAAGACCTCATAGAAAATACTTATAAAAGAGACATGGCACATCCTATTGGTCAGTCCAGGAAAAAAAACAAAAAAAAAAACTGCTACAAGTTTTTCCTGTGTATGACCCTCACACATTCCACTGAAATGTTCTCAAGCACACAACTGAAACACTCTCATACTATTGAAATAATCTCTAATCTAATCTCTAATCTCTAATCTTTTTTTTGCTCTTAGAGAGTGCTTAACCATTTGAAATGTGTCTCCCCCGTGTACGCAACTAAAATCAATCGCACATCTATCTATCTATCTATCTATCTATCTATCTATCTATCTATCTATCTATCTATCTATCTATCTATCTATCTATCTATCTATCTATCTATCTATCTATCTATCCATCCATCCATCCATCCATCCATCCATCCATCCATCCATCCATCCATCCATCCATCCATCCATCTAAATCATCCAACCATCCATCCATCCATCCATCCATAACAATGAGATGTGCAGAAGCAGAGAGTCTAGTATTTACCTGTCAGCAGAGAGTGCCGTGAGCGTAAACACGGACACTCCGACCGAAGTGAGCTGAATGAAGGCGATGACTTTACAGCCCGCTCTCCCAAACGCCCATTCGCTGGTCAGGTAGCGGCTGGCGTCCACAGGGGTACAGGTCACCAGTAACAAAATGTCCCCAAGCGCCAGACTGGACAATAAGACATTGTGGGCTTTGCAAATGGATCTGGCAGAGCAAAGCATCTTGATGAGGGTGATGTTTCCCACGATTCCTAGCACGCTGATGACTCCATAGACTGAAGCGATGACCACGCTTGACACGCTTAACATGTCTGCTGACCTTATACTGTATTTAC
The DNA here is from genome assembly GCF_059441005.1 of Hippichthys cyanospilos. NCBI lineage: Eukaryota > Metazoa > Chordata > Actinopteri > Syngnathiformes > Syngnathidae > Hippichthys > Hippichthys cyanospilos. The sequence continues at coordinate 14,434,673 of NC_142372.1, read as the reverse complement.
ACTTTCCTATCTACACTGACTTGAACAGTACTGAAACTGCTGTATTGAGGGAAGGCTGTGTTTGTGTTCAATGTTTGTGAGCGCATCATTATGTTTTTAGTGAGAGGGGGCTGCAACTTAGCCTGACCAATAGAATCACTCACACCAGCAATCATATGGAACTCATCAAAGCTCCAACATGTTATTTAGGATGGCAACCAGTTCATGGGTGTCTCTCGTCTCCTGCCCAAAGACACCTAGGATAGGTATCAAAAAGCCAGCAACCCTAGTGAGGATAAGTGACCATAGAAAATGCATGGATGAATGAAAGAGAGTATATTATGGGTTCCACCATCAAAAAAAATCTCACAAAATGTAAAAAAAAAAAAAAAATCTTGAAAGACTTGATGTTCTAATCCAGGAGTGTCAAACAAATTTTGGCTCAGGTGCCACATGGAGGAAAATCTACAGGCCTGGACCCAAATAGAACCCAATTAGGGGTCAACTGTAAATATATTGTTGTAAAGTTAAAAAAAAAAAAAAAAGAGATAAAGTTAAAATTCTGGTTCGGGCCCGCTGTGTATCACGATATACCTACTACAGAATAGCATTTTTCCTTGTCGCATGAAACGAACGGAAATTTTCTATGATCTTTTTTCCATTTGTTCAAAAAATATATATTTTGTATATACTAACACATAATAAATAAACAAAGAAATACAATGAAAGACAAATATCGAGAGTTAGGAAAAGGCCTCAATCAAAATCTGTGATTGCACAACTTTGTGAAATAGAGACTTGAACAGAAGGAAATGATGCTGTGTTGTCTCATTCTGAACACTGGGTGTCACCCATGAAAGGATATAGGTTTAAAAAAAAAAATCAGGAAGAAGTCATGAGGTCATGTCATCTACATTAGAGCACTACATTAAAAGACTGTGACCTGTTCTAAGGAACTGACCTTGAGTTTTTTTTGTACATTTTTTTTACTTTATTATATTCACTGTATTTATATATTTTAAATGTTCTGTTACCCTTAATCACCTTATTTTTTTTTACCACCGTTTACATTTATACTTTATTATTATTTTTCTGGTAGACTTTACATCCATGTTACGTACTGTTATGTACATTGTTAAATAAAAAAAGCAGCTTTGGAAGACGTACTTTTTAACTTTTATTTTTCTATTTTTCTTTCAATAAAAAAAGTGATCAGAGAGAACCACGATTGAGTGAATCCTTTAACACTCACAAGAGCATTACAGTATTCTCGACAGCGGACTAATGGGTTTGGTACGTTGGAGACCCCTGTTCTAATGCTTGGTCCTCAATTTGCTTTTTCTCAGGGGGTCTCTGCTGACCTCATGTTACTTGACGGCTTCAACATGATGGGGAATTTATAGGTATCGCAAATGAAAAGAAGGTAAACCATCAGGAAACTCTCAAAATGCCACTTACATGTGATAAATATTTTTTGATGCACACAAAAATAGAAAAATTGACCAGTCAAGTGTAATATGGGGGTGGATTTAGGCCTGCGGTGCAATTTTGGTCTCTTTTGTTGGACATGATGAAGATGAAATGAACCGGCAAAACAAAGGAGAAAAAAAATAGGTTGCAACGGCAGGAAGGAGATAATAGTGATGAAAGAAAAAAAATCAAATGAGAAATGCCAAGAAGAGTTTATTCTTGCTGATCAATCCTCTTTTGTAAATGCATTCATGTCTTTGGGAAAATACAATAAACACAATTAGTAACTAACAAGAAGGAAAGTAAATCTATCATGAAATGTCATGTAAATATCAAACCAGGCTCATTATACACAACAAATGCCACACTGTAATGATTTAATGACACAGCCATTCTGTGCCTTAGTGATTCTCTTCCTGATTTTAGTTCTGATCTTACATCATAAGCTTTACAACGAAAGAACATATTTACGCATCGTTTTTTCTTTCGTTTACATTTTCTTGCAGACAATCAGAAGTTGAGAAGCAGCCACATTATTTCACGTATTTATTGATGAACAGAACAATTAGACCCGTATGGTGTTCATCAAGGTGTTAGTGCGGTAGTGTGCAAACCTTCTTCTTTGACCTAACTGTTTTGTTCATCAATAAGTTAATGGAGTAAGATCGCTGTCAAAAAGACGTATGTCTTTCTTTTTTTGCCTGTTTTTCTTTTTTTATTATGGGCTTCTTTTATTGTGAGATTTTTTCATCATGTGCCTCTTTTTGCATGCTGCTTTTCTTGAGTCTTTTTTCATGTTTGCTTCTTTTTCCTGTGTGCGTCTCTCTTCTAAGGTGTTGTTTTTTTTTGTTTGCTTACTTTTTTTGTGAGTGATTTGCAGTTCAGGGCCGTCTTAGCTGTACCATAAAAACGGAGGCCACATTCTCATGCAACCAGTCTAACAGGTTCCAACACTTGTACTCCAAACAGTTTGTTTTCTCCACCACCCACTTGCCCGTTTAAACATGCCCCTCATTCTCTACTTCATGAAGTAACCAACTACCGAAATTTGTCACTTTTGGCCAGAGTAACATAAACACACGATATACCTTTTAATAAATATGATGCGAGTCACTTGGTATTTTTTTCCCAAGCCAAGGTACTTCCGAGCAGCGCGCAGGCTAAAACACGTATGGTGGGCGGGACAAGAAAGCTACTGTATCGGAAAGAGCGGCTGTGATTGGCTGAACGGAGCTGTCAGTCAATGACCAATTTCAGAATGAAGCCGCTCACCTGAAGCAGTGCTCAGATCGACCAGGACGGGTTTCGGTACGCTCTCCGCGTTACCAAGTTTAGCGGGCGCGTAAGGCCACAATTCAAGCAGGTTTGGCCATGGAGAGTACCATTTTCACCATCGCTCTTCTCCATCTCAGTGAGTCATTGTACATGTTCTTGTGTTGTTGTTCATTTCCCCTAATTTAGGAGACAACACCTGTTCATTCGTGCTAATTCTCGGAAGTCGTCGATTCCTCAAAGGTCATCAAATCAATTCCATTTGCTTGCGAAGACGAGTCAAATGGTTTCGAATTAAAGATCCCTGTGTGTTGAAAATGCGAGGGCTTCAACTTCTATATTTTTCTGTCTCTATTTGGTACATTAAATCCTACTTGGCAATAAAATGGGGAAACGCCCAACATGGCTGTTTCCCTTTTACTCAACTAAGTGCACTGGATGTGTTCGTAATCAATCCCCACCATTTTGTTGTAATGCATATGAGAAATGCACCTAAAGAGTATACAGTAAGTTACACTTTTGCTCACATGCTACACTTAAATAGGAGTACAAATACCAGTGTTAATATAAAGACTGGTAAAATTCCATCCAACTTCTGTGATTAGGAGAAAGTATCAAATAAACTGAAGTACCAGGAAAAAAGATCAAATGATAAAATGACCAAAATGTACTTTATATATGCAATGTGCTTTTTCATCTTAAACTGAAATTTACTCTGTTTGATTCTTTGTAAAATGTGTAGTCATTAGCAGAATTTGAACATAGTAGCAAATCTTTTTTAAGTAAGTTAAAGTAAGTTAAAGTGCAAACATCTAATTTCTGACTTGAGTAAAATTGTCGTCGCCCCCAGGCCCATTATTTAGCTCCATGAAGAGAAAGCAACAGAAATCTCCTACTTGGCATTTATCATTGTAAAAATGTTTGTTCTAGCGTGGTGACTGTATCAATTGACTGTTTTGACATTACAGCGGCTGTGGGTGTTGGTGCCCTACAAGTGAGCATCGCACAAGATCAGTATGAGTATGCCAGGGGTGACAACGTAACGTTGCCATGCTCGTTTGAATCGGCATTCACCAAGCCGCCCCTGGTGATCATCACGTGGTCTGTGGAAGGATTAGAAGTTGATGCTCAAGAGGTTTGTTTTTTGCGTGCCGTCTCTTGTAGCAATAAATAAAAAGGACACATTTAATCTTTGTTTACTTCATCTATTTTTTTGCCACATTATAGATGAAACATGTACACAAAATATTTGTTTGTTGTAAAATATACATAATGAGCAAATGACTAATTTGAGTTAAAATGTCAATCAACTTTGATTATCTGGGTAAAAAAATACCACAAACCTTTGCTAAAAACTGCTGAATCATTTAGTATTAGGTTCTCATTGATTGCGTACATTGTTACCATAATGCCTTTGTTGCTTAATCCCATCTAAAACAAATGAGTCTGACTAGTATGAACTCGTCCATGGGAACTTCATACAGTCAATCAGTGATATAAAAAAATCTGATGTTTGAACAGAGAGTGATCGCCACTTATTACTCCGCTGGTGCGGTGACAGACTTCAGAAAAGACTACAAAAACCGTGCGGCAATGGATGTCGACCTAGCCGCGGGAAAGGCCAACCTGATGCTTGCCTCTATCACATTGAATGACAACAAAGAATTTGAGTGCCAAGTCCAAATCCCAGGCGACACGGAGGGCACGTTTTCTGACACTGCTCGCTTGGTGGTTCTAGGTAGTTTTTCCTTTGGATTGAAAATAAATGTGCATCGCATATTGTTTGAGCTGTTTCTGTTTATTATATAATAATGTGCTGTTTTTATAACCGTGTTACTTTTAGTGGCTCCGTCTACACCCATCTGTAAGATCGAAGGGAAGGAACAATATGGGCAAAACATCAACCTGACCTGTCGGTCAGAGGAGGGTTCTCCACCACCCAAATATGAGTGGACCAGTCTGAATGCACGTAATGTTCCTCATATGAAGGACCCAAGGACCACCAGCAGTAAGTATACCGTACAGCTTCTGTTGACCTGTATCGAACCTATTCTAACCAAAATAAAGAGGAAAAAACAATTATATATTTACCACGCAGCACGCCAATCATAGTACCACATTTGCCTACGTAAAAATTATTGGACAAGATATCAGCAGCAAAATAAGCTGTTGTCAAAGTTTGATTCCGACACACATGGTGCTGTGCCATTTAGGTGCCAAGAAATGATGTTGGTGAGTTAAGGAGTTTCATCCATTCATTTTCCATAGCCACTTATCCTCACTAGGGCCGCTGGCTTGTAGGTGCCTATCCCAGCCGTCTATGGGCAGTGGGCGGGGGACATCCCTAAACTTTGAAATTGCAGGGCACACAATTCCACACCTAAGGGCAATTTTCATACTCACAACCAGCGTCCAATACACCAATCATGTATGTTTGTGGTATGTGGGAATAAGCCAAACTGCCTGGGGAGAACCCACATGGGCCCAGTAAGGAGGTGTTGAACTCCAGACCTCTAAGACTGCCATCCTCCATGTTTTCCAGTTTTCTCTCCAGAGCACATCCTATTCAAATGATTAGCTTATTAGCAAGCTCTGTAGGAGCTTTAAAAACGCCCCTAATCATTTGATACCGGCCCTCAAGGACTGGACACCTGTGATTTAGACAAAAAATAAAACAGCCATCATATTGGGGCATCTTGACGTCAAGGAACTACGAGTGTGTTGAGGTGTTTGGGTTATTATTGGAATCTTTGTGTCTATATGATTTTGAAATGGATTTAGGAATTTCATTTTGACAGAATGATTTGCCACAATCTTATAGCGTTTCAGCATCAACGGATCTCACATTAGTGAGTTGTTTAATTTCGACAGAAACTGTGATTTGCTACCATATTTTGGCAATTTGGTGTCCAGGTATAATGTTAAGGAGTTTCATTCACACAAAACTTGACAGCGGCCATCTTGCGGCATGTTAGCCAATAGCAGCTACGATTGCCGGTCATGGTCATGAAAAATATTATGGAATATTTCTGGAAGTCCAACAGTTTCATTGTAATTGTGCTTGTCAGAAGGTGGAATCCTGTCTCTGTTCAACATCAGCAAGGAGACATCAGGATACTATACCTGCACCTCAAGCAACAAGATTCGCTCTGCTAGCTGCAACATCACCCTCACAGTCATGCCACGTAGGAAACTGCTTTACCTTCTCCGAGTCTGCAGCTGTTTTGTTTCCTTTTTTATTTGTTTTGCAGCATTACATTTGTCATATTCGTCCTTCCCTCACTATCTTGAATTGCACTCTGTCTGCGTAGCGTCCATGAACATTGGCTCCACAGCTGGAATAATTGCTGGAGTTGTTGCAGCGCTGATCATCCTGGTGGTCGTCATCTATTGCTGCTGTTGCCGAAAGAAGAAGGAAGAAGAGGAGTATGCAATGGGGTAAAGATTTCTTTGAGGCTCTAAACCATCTTCAGAACGATTGCAACCTCGAACAAACCCTGAGGAATCTCACGTGAATGCACATTCGCTGCAATCGTCTAAACTTTCAAATGTTCGTGCCTTGATTTTTTTTTTTAGTGGCTTAACACTAACCATAATTATTGATACAATGTCCTTAAACCTCAATCCCACTGAGATGCGAACATTTGCGAGTGTTGTATAGTGAATGTGCGTCCACGTCAGGCTTCATTCAAGGTCTTGTTCTTGAAGGGACACTGGATAAGATTTAAATTGTTTTTCATTACGGACAGCATTAGGAGCTGCATTTACCATTGTCCGTAGCTATAACAAGGCAGCCTCCATAGGCTCCAAGCCTCCAAGTGCCACGCCTCCCATGTAATATAATTTAATGACACTAGACCTACGATTATATTTGAAACATACTGTTGGTTGTTAAGAACACATTTATTTGAAAGGTTTGGAAATGTATAATCAGTTTAATGTATCCCTTTTTAATGAAAAACTGTAAATCCTACACCATCTCCCTTTAAGGAATTCTGAACAATGGAACATGTTCAGAATTTCCATGCGAGATGAAAAATTAATATCATATATGAGTATTCGGCTCTCATCCACCCATCATCCATCCATTTTCTAAAGCCACTTATCATCACAAGGGTCCATTTAATATATATTTGCCTTGCTGTAGCACAGAAGAAAGGTCAAACAATTGTTTGAAAATTTTTATTTTTTAACAACATAAATAATCATATAATTCACTTGATACTCCTTTTAAAATAAAATAAAGAAAATATAAAAATGAATACACTAAATTAAAACTAAACATTTAGAAAAACTCCAGTGAATACAAACTAATGAACCTACTCTAAAAAACAAAAATAACCAAATCAAAAAACGGAAAAATATCAAAACCTAACTACAATTAAAAATCAAAAACTATTATAACTAACACAACATCTAAAATCTGATTGAACAAGGAAAAAAATAACATACACATACAAGAAGCAGTGCAGCCATCTGATATGCTACCAAACGAAGAGAAGAAGTCAAAAAAAACATTTTGTCACGTGAAATTATATTCACTTTTCAGAGTTCGTGAGGAGGGGCCCCCCGACAAAGTTGTGGACAGGAATGGAGCTGAGAGATCAGATGACAGACGCATCAACGATGAGGACGAGTCCAGCGTGAGGGCCCCTCTTCGAGACCGATACGAGGATCGAGGTGAACGTGACGAAAGCCCGCACAGGGTTCCCGGCGATGGCCATAGCGACTACAGGGATCGTCACGGGGATTACGACGATCGCCGTAGGGACTACAGGGACAGTGATTACTCCGACCGGCGCAGTGAGTATTCTGACGTACGTGACAAATACGGAGACCGCCGTGAGCAGTATGATGACCACGACCGCCGTAACGACCGTGCAGATCCTCGCGATAAATACAATGACCGCTATGACGATGACCACCGCCGTGACGACCGCGCAGATCCTCGCGACAAGTACTACGACCGCCGTGATCGCTATGACGACGAAAGCGAGAGAAACAGAGATAGGCGTTACCGTGATGACGACCGCTACGATGAACCTTACGATGATCGGGACAGACCACCTGTCCCATCCGATAAGCCGCGCAGAAGAGACGATTAATTCTCCTAGATTCATTGATCACCCGCCTTCATCTGAATGGACTTTTATACTTTAAAAATGTAAATGAGCGAAAAAGGTAGGGCTGTCGTTTCTATCGGATGCGAGCTTGCCACTTTTCTGAGCAAAGTAAAATATTGACAACCTACAAGCTCGGCCTCACACTTGTAACAGTCGTTCTTTGTCAAATATGCGTGTTAAAGTTGGAGTTGAAAGTTATGGAAAATTTCAATGAGAATTTATAATATAATGTGAGAAATTCTGCAAGTAACTAGCAACATTAAGTCAAATTGGTTTTGTTTTTCATAAATGTCTCTCGATTTATGACGCGAGTTGCTAGAGTTAGGCCAAAATAGTGCTTTGCTGCATTCTTGTGGCATCTTAATGTTAAAAAACTGCCCCCCCAACCTGTTTTAGTGTGGCTCCTGAAAATTCATCTCAATATGAATGCCTACCTCAACATCTTTTCTAATATAGCTCATCATTAGTTGCTCTGATCCAGTATATCTATTTCCATCCATTCCCCAACCTCTTTAGGTTTTATGCTCACCCCCTCCCCACCACTACCATCCACCCTTCCTCCAAAAAGTGCACCTAGATCACCAAGTGTTTGGAGTCTAAAATTAGTCCTAATCAGGTTGTAGACATTGAAGTCTACAGATTTTTCAAATAATATAATAGCTGAACACATGAACAAAACATTCTAATATGTACAGTAGCCGTTTTGTCATGTTCTTTTGGTGGGTTTTGTTTAGTTGTTGTCTTCTTTCCAAATCTACTCATAGGCTTAGTTTTTCCCTCATCAGTGCTGTCTTCATAGTATGTATTTCATATATTTCACTTCATAGCATAATATTTTCATGAATATAATGTTATTTATCAAGTCCCAATTCCTCAGCTCTTTCAAAAATGAGTGGGTCACAAACTGTTCTGAGTGCATCTGGAAAAAATGTTTTCTTAACTGTATATAGGACTAAGTGTTCTTGTCTGAGATCGGTGTCTTACGTTTCACACGTGAGTGTAATGTAAAATCAATGTGGCTAAGCATTCACTTCTGCCACTGCGATTTCAAATGAGTACAATGTAATTCTGATTGGGCTGTCTTTGTTGGGATACAATGCATGGCAAACATCTGTCACTAAAGCAAATTTTCTTGATTATGTTTTTATAGGCCTGTGTTTCATATGCAAGTAAACTGTTTTATAGTTCATCTTTGGAAAATATGTTTTCTACATGCTGCATGTGTGTCATGTTTTTTTTAAAACTGTGTACCGTAAATTGTATTCTTTCTGAAATAAAGTAAGGCTGATACTTTTAAACTTGTCCAATGAACCTCGAACACTAGAGGGCAGTACCACACGTCTAAAAGTTGTCCAATTCTAACATTGTCATTTGTTTCATTCGGAATTAAAGGGAATCTCAACCACAGACAATTCTGCACCCTTTTGAAAACAACTTTTTCACTTGTTAGACGTTTTCCCCACTAATAGTCATACAGTACTTTTGTACATAATTTAGGCTTAAAGCTTACAAGTACACCGATAGCAGTAACACAAACGCCAGTGTCCCTTGAATAGAACGCATTGCCGTTATTGTCATTGTATTGCTGGTATACAACGAAACATAAGAATTTTGCAGGATGTCAGAGGAGGCAACAATAACTGGTAAGTCACAATTTACCCGTGCATTCTTAGCTTTCACCCTAGTTCTAATTTTATGTCGAACCATCTTTTCAAATACCGAATAAATGATCAATTTAAATTGTCATTAATATTCGCATGCTAGTGTAGTGTGTTATTATCAGGGGCAGTTTTGGCACAGCTCGGTCACACGTTACTAGTGAAGCAGAATTGTGCATTAGTTGGCTCCTATGCACCAATAGCATGGGGGGGTGTCATACAGCATTTCGCTTGCTGCTGCGGTGGCAGTTACTTCGACTTCAAACTACGTTTGTCCTGAAATTATGCCAGTAATAGGATCCAAGACAAAATAGCTCTTATTGTGAAAATCTTTCCCGGAAGAGCGCATTTGACAGTAGCTTGACACTTGTCCCGTTATCTACCAGTCACTAAGTGGCAGTGCACCGACATCCCAGGATCGTGTGAGTGAAACAAGTGACATTGAGAATGAAACGAAAGAGAATAGAGCGCAATATACGGTTGGATAATCTGAAGTTCACTTCTACCGTTTGGAACATGTTTTTCATACCGAAGTGGTGGATCTTGATCGCTTGTTTGGCAGGTAGGTGAAAAGAAAGAGAAGGTTCACACAAGTGCTCGCTGTGCGGTTCACTGGCTGGACATGGATGCAGTGACTGTTTTTAAGAACGAATTTACGTCAGCATTTTTGTCCAAATTCAAAGTTTTCTCTCGACACTGTTTGTTTTACTTAAGGTTTTTTGCCTGTGCATATATTTTTCTTTTCTTTTTCCTCTTCTCCGAGCTCAATGATTTGAAAATCAAGTGGCGCACCTTGCAAGAAGTTTTCTTTCCAGCCACTTCAATAGTTGACTTCTGCTAAAACTAAATCATGGGTCAATAATCCGGGTTGTGGATTAAAAGATTTGCGTGACTCCGGCCAGGTTCATATGGATCCCTTCCTTTGGTAACTGAAAAATAATGAAAGGAAGCTTAGAAAGTACTCTGTAGTAAGTACAGTACAAGTAAAGATACTTTTGTCAAAACACAATTCCTTTACGTAGTAAATGTAAAAAAAAGTACAAATTCCGAATTATATTTGTTTACAAAAGTTAAATTAAGATTTCTCTGTCAATTGTGTATAGTATGCATTTTAATAACTGGTTACAAATGTGTTTCACTTGCTCAAAATAAAGGTATGGAAAAAAATACACTGGACAGATTTGCTGCTGGATAAATTCTTAGACAATCACATAGCTGCCATTGGCTTGGTTCTGTTACCAAATCCTGGGTTTTACTGTCTTTGTGGGGACCTCTTGCATTTGTAGGGACCATTGTAGTGGACTCCAGAAGTTCCAACCTTTTTCTGAGATCAAGATTTGTAGTATAGGTTTGAATTGGATTTTGGTTGAGGTGAAAGTAAGAACTATGGTTAAGTAATCTGTTGTGATGGCTAAGGTTAGGGTTAGGGACTAGGAAATGCATTATGTCAATGAAATGTCCGCATTACAATAGAAAAAACATTTGATGGAGACTATTTCAATGGGAAAAGATTGTGTTTTTAGGCTAGTACACTGGACGTTCTAATTTGTCATTCCATTTTTCATTTTCTCCATGCCGTTGACTGAACAAGCTTGATTTGACCTGGTTGCTGCAACTGGCATCAAGGGGCCACATCTCTTGAACTGAATATTTTGTAATTTGTGGCATAACACAATCAAACTTGTCAGGTTTTGCCAAATGTTAAGTGCAGTGTGAAAGTAGCTGAGGGCATAAAGTGTCCAGATAGTGTCTGTGTTTTTTTAATGCAGTGAGTAAAAGTTAAAAAAAGTCATCAGAAAGATTTATACTTAAAAAAAAAGATACTTTTTACACAGACAATAAAAGGACAAAATTTTATGATTTAAGTCAAGACTACAATATTTATGCCACACCCTTGCAACATTCTTAGCCCCTCTTTGGAAATTGCAGCAGGAACCCCCTGCCCACCTCCCTCTTTTGCTTATATGACCTCTCTGCTGAGAGGGATTTTGTTCCAAGAAAGTAATAAAGTGTTGTTGCTCTTGTCTAGCGGGTTCTTGATCCTGGGAGAATCAGTCCTCTGTCTTTACTGTACTTCCTAGAAGAGAAAGCTCTTCCAGTTAGATTTTTTTTTCAATTGCGTTTGATCTTAAAACATGTCTTCAATTCTAAAATGCCACCAAGGAGGGATTGGGGGGGTGTCAGAGAGTCAGAGATGTTCTTATCTTTCTTTGCATCAGTGTAGCTTTGAGGTAAAGTCTTGTCACTGGGATGTACCTTTCATAGTGCTTCTTTTGTACACTTGACTTTTACAACTTGGGATCCCTGGATAAAGTACCAACTGTTGCCTTGGAGTCCAATACAGTGGGATCTTTCAGAAAGAATACCATCTATCAAGCTCTGGTTTGTTTAGTTTGGAATACGATTTCTCCCTTAGTGAATGGAAATAAAAGTAATCAAGCATTTCTTAAAGACATTTACTGTATAAACAATATCAGTGAAAAGTTTGGAAACACTTATAAACTCAAATAGTCTCACACACACTAAGACGTCAAGAATTTCAAGCAATTAACTGTTGATAATGCACAGCTGCAAACTAAAAGTCATTCCAAGTCATAAAGCATTACCCACATCCCAAAGCAGACTGAGAAAGTACCAAAAATTGCAAAGCTGTTATCTGGACAAAATGTGCCTACTTTGAAGAATATACATTATAAAACCTTATTGTAAATTATTGTTGCACTTGACATACTTTTCATATAAAATTCAACCTATTTTGTTGTTTTGCAATGATATAAAATTCCCCAAAATGTGATACTTTCTCTCTTTCATCAAAAGTAACACAAATACACAAAAGTGAACATATTCTTTTATACAGATGCTCCAAAGTTTGTTTACACTGACACTGTTGCAGGTCAAATTTGACCTGTGAATTTTCAGATTTACCAGTGTGTGCTAATTAACGCATCTGGTTATGGTGGGAATATCACATAAAATTGTGAAACTGCTGAAAAAAAAAGAAGATAGTAATACAGTGTAGTATGATGATGTGAATATGTTTAAGTGTGAATTAAGTGAACATGATGTGAGTGGACCCCATCCAGCGGGAGACAGAAGAGGGAGGTGTAACACTCTAATACACCTGATCCTTGGAACTCATGTTTTCACAGATGTTAGTAGGTGTGGATGTTGGGGGGAGGGGGGGGTGACTTGTTTCTTTCGCATGCCTCTCCTTGGGGTCACTGTTGCTCCTGAACTGCTGGGTTCAAGCTCCTGGTCCTCATGTGACTCCAGCGCCGCGCTTCACAGGCTTGAAAACAACAACAGGGCTGACCATGTTACAGCGCAGCCTTGGATTTTATCACATCAAACTATGTGTTTGCTAGAGGGTTTTGTTTTGTACTTTTCTCATTTTTAGACATAACTTTTTATTATCTTTGATTGCCTATGGAAAGGCTAAATCTGTGTTTATTTTATGTCCTTGGATTCCAGCTTAAGGGCTGTGTACTACTACCAGTCACCAGAAGATTATATTACAATACAGATATATAATATATAGTATAATTACAATATAGAGCTCAACTAGTTAAAATCTAGTGCCTCATGAGTAGTACTAGTAATGCACAGTTTTGCTGCCCCACTGATTGGCTGTCATTGTGTGTCCCGTTGTGAGGGTCAGGAGCAGATGATTTGAAAAAGTAAGCGAATGTGAGAGTTGTCGGTGCAATGAATGGTAAATTAAACCAAAAGCACCTTTAATAAAGGTAGTGTAATATGCAGTCTTTGTAAAAAGGAGCTTGCTTACCACAGAAGTAACTCAGTTTAGCCTACCGCATAAATGCAAAGCGCCCAGCTGTCCCTCTTGTTAAGGCTAACAATAACAGCAAAGACGCTAATGTAGTGAGCCACAGCAAAGCACTTTGCCAAACTAATCTCGAGAACACGAGTAAGTCTTTGACAGACAGGATGGACATTGTTTGATTTTAATGTTATTTTCTAATTATTTTGCCATTGACAAATGAAAATGGCACCATTCCTCATTATGGTCAAAACTAGTTTACAGTCAACACTTGGGACTAGTCTCAAAAAATGCCTTTTGTAGTGTGCCACTAGTGGCACTTGTGTTATATAATAATTCAACTGGTGCACTGAACTGTCTTGAAGGATAGGGCATAGAGCATACTAGTACACTGACACATCCATTCATAAATATGTTTAGTATTGAATAAATGTTCAAAACACTTTCCACTCAACTTGTTTTTGTGCACATCCAGACCGTGTTTTGAACAAAAAAAAGTCAACATTGCACTTGTTCTGCCACAGGTGTCCTCCCGCAGCATTGCTGTGGAATTCACGTGTTGGTAAGAGATGAGAAGAAATACGCCATGTTGTTCCAGTCGGTGGTGTTGCCCTGCCACTTCAACAGTGTGTCCACCCAAACGCCGATCGTGCAGTGGGTCTACAAGTCGTACTGCCGGGACCGCACACGGGATTCCTTCAGCTTTTCTGACAACCTGAGTGGAGGGATAGCAGGAGCCGGACTGATGGGGGGAGGAGGTCAACACAACGGGAAGAAGGACTACCTGGATTGCTCTGACAGCAGCCGCACAGTGCGAACGGTGGCCTCCGTGGCTGGATCCTCCATCACTCTGTCAGAGTACTACAAGAATAGAGACGTTTCCATCATTAACAGTAAGGACCACGCTCATGAATTTCTAACCTTAGTGAGACCACTCTGTGACTCAAAACTTTCTGCTAACCTACTGTGCTGCACTTGTAATTACCACTAAAAAACCCACACAGAACTCACAGAAAATAACTCACACAAAAAAAATAACTCACATAAAAAAAATCTACTACTGTATTGCATGTCTGTACACTAGTCGTACAACTATATGCCGCTGTGATGCAAAATTGTGCGCATTGACCATTGAGTGCAACTAATACTTCAAGTGGTGCTACAAGATTGTACTAGTTAGTAAATAGCACTTTACCACTCCTACCTGTAGCAGACAGTTGCAAACATTCACAGGCTTGTCTTGGGAAAATGCACAATGTAGCGGTAGTAGTTGTAGTACTTTTGTACTCTCATGTCCAATTTGTTCTACTAGTATACAGAAATGTCATCCAGTAGTGTAAAAAACGACTAATACTCTAATACAGAGTTGTTCTACTAGTATAAGAGCATATTGGTTCATGCATCTTAAGCTGCATATCAAGGATAGTTGCATTTTCTGCTGTGAACGGTGTTAAATGAAATAAATGATTGATCCCTAGATTAGACATCTAAAGTGAATCATGTTGAAGGAGAAATTGCCCACACTAAGCGGTGCATGTCTGGTCCGCTCTGCTCCGCCTGCTTCCTTGGCAAACAGGAAAAGGAAATCAAGAATACAACCCGTTTCCTGACTGTTGTTTTTATTTCTGTTCTCCTATAATAACCTCAGCTGCCTTGTATTGTCCTGTGTGGATAGTTCTCTTGCCAAATTATACAAAACATTATGGAAAGCTGTTTGAACATCTATTTGGTGTCCTTGACATCCAATTGGTATCCAGTTGTTATAAGTTACATTTATCAGTACACTTGTAGAATGTTGTACGTACAGGCTTTTTCACCTAATGATAGAGCAACTCGAGCAGAGGTTCTCAACCTTGTTTAAATGATGTACCCACTTGCTAAGTATCCTGATTTTATTTAATCAACTTTGGAACTGCATTATAGTGGTACCTCGAAGCACATTTTAGTCACCAACTCCAGAAAATAGGTCAAATAGCATCATCTCTTTTATTTCTGACTTGTTTGCTGGTAAATTGTGTCATTAACAACTGTGCATCCATAAAAAAAACTTAAGAAAATAAAACATACAATATTTTGCAAAGGATAACACAATTCAGCCAGACGTTGCCTCAAGTTCTGTTTAATTGACTTTTAATTTGAAAAGAAAAATCTACTCTTCCTGTCATGACATTGAAAAGCATTAAATGGGATTTATTGACACCTGCAGAAAACAAGTAAAATGTATCGCCACTTGAGACCACTGAACTAGGGGCACCCTAATAAAATCACTGTGTCTTCATTAGTGATGTTTGTTTTTTTTTTTTTCCAGACCAACACCAGTATGAGTACTCAACTCTTGAGATGTCTTGAGTAACTTGTAATTTCTACTTTGTGATTGTAACACTGGATTACCATGATGGAACATGCTGGGAGAGGATGCGGACCCAGATGCAGGGAGGCTGGGTGTACTCAAAAATAACAATCTAATATAAAGATGACCAAAAACAAACAAGCTCGAGGGGAGGATGACGAGGAACTGACAGCAACAAGCGACGCAACATCCACAATGACCCGACAAGACCTGAAAGGAAACAGGAAACTAAACACAGTAAAAAGTGACAAGACAGACAAGGAACACCTGGACATGGAACAATAGGAACAGGGAGCTGATTGCCAGAGAAAAGGGAAGCAGGTTAACAGGGACAGGTTGATGAAGGGAACAAAAACATGAACTTAAGCTAGTGAACAAAAACCCGCAATTCAAAAAGACAATTTTAAAAACAACGACAAAAGCCCCAAACCAAAAATGAACACAAAACCCCAATAACAACCCACAGACAACAAATACCAACAGGACATAACACTGATACTGTTATCATTTTTCATCACTAGCAGCCTGATAAAGTCCCAAATGATAAATGATTATTCAATCAATAATTTGTGTTTTGCAGAGGCAGACCTACGCATCGCTGGGGTCCAGTGGGGAGACAGCGGCGTGTACACATGCAAAGTGGTTATCGCTGATGATGTGGTCGGACAGAACGAAGCCTCAGTGGAGCTGCTGGTTCTGGGTAAAGTGCTATTAATTTATTTAGTCCACCTAAAAATCGAGGTGCCACACTCAGATGTTTTACGGTGTCCTATTGTCTGTTGTTGTGCGACTGTCTTTAGCATCTTTGCAGTAGAAATCCTATTACACACTTAATTCACCAAGTAGAACTATTGGCAAGCTTGCTCAGGCTTTTGTAAGGAATAAATACTGGAGTCCAAATGGACAGTGTTGCACAATGTGGCATTCATAAGTGGTTCTATTCATCACCAAGAGAACAATAAAACCTCATTAATAAGCTGCTTAATAACAAGTGGTGGTATTTCTCAAGAACTCACGGACCATTGTCATAGCAACTTACTTATTTTGTTTTATTAAACGTCAGGTGTTGTTTGGTTTCATTTATTTATTTTTTTGCTACTTTTTGTAAGTATCGGGTCAATAAATAAGTCATTAAAAATATGTTTTTTATTGGTTTCAATTAACCCAAAGTAGTCTTGGTTAAGCCAAAATTTACAATTGAAGTTAAAGAGCAAGGTATTGATGTACTAAATCGGGCGTCAGTAACCATGTTTACCGTATATAAGCCAGAAGAAGATTTCTGTTTAAGAAACTCTGTCATAAATGAATTTAAATCAAAATGTAAATGTGTTATATCGCACATGGAAAATCTCATGGAAAAAAAAAGAGCCACAAAACATCTAAAGTGAGGATAACTTTGTATATTAAAAAAAAGATTATTTATTTTTAAGAGACTCTCATTGATGAATTAAAATCCAAGTTTAATAGATCCAGCTACAAACCAAAAACATTCTCTACTTCATCACATGTGTAACATGCAATAAGATGTCCAGTTGTCTTAAGGACAATTCCAATTTATCTAAATCTAAAATTTAATCTAAGATACAAATTTGAAAAATAATACCTCATTAAAGTATTTACGGTACCAGTCAAAACTTTGGCATCACCTTCTAAGATGTCAAGAAACTCAAGCTATTAACTTAAAAAAAAAATGCACAGCTATGATCTGAGAGTCAATCCAGGTTATAAGCAAAATCCCCAGAGAAAAGACCAGTATATGCAAAGCTGTCATCTCGGAAAAACATTTCTAAAAATCTAAAACACATTTTGGTTTGAATAACATTGTTGCATGAGTCCTTCCTTGCTGCTATAAAATTTTGTAGACGCTAGTATTAATTTACAATGATGAAAATTGAATTAGAAGCTAACTCTGCCATCTAAAATACATTACAAGAACACCATGATGTTTACCGTCACTATTACTTTAAGAAAACCAGCAAACTACTGTATTTTTATATTTCGTTGAAGTGTTCATTATTTTCCAAAATCATTGCGAGCCACAGCAGAAGAATAAAAGAGCTGTACGGCCCTGGAGCCATGTGTTGCAAACCATCGTATTAAAGTCAATTACCATGTGTAGAAAACATGTAAAATGAAGTGAATTCACTTTAAAGGCTGTTGAACATGATGTCACTTGTACCTGTGTCGTGTGTGACAGCAGCGTCTGCAGTTCAATTGTGTGCGGTTTGTTTCACTTTACAGTGACATTGTACTCAATTTATGTGCAATTCCAAGCGTTACTATAGCAACAGTTGAGAGGCTTGGTCATCTCATTTATTCTGAGACTGAACCTTTTGTCTGAGGGGCACTTGAGGACTTATGTGTATGCACAAAAACACACATCAGCAACTGACTTAAGTTGAAAACGCTATTTGAATGACGCCATCGTAAAATGGTAGAATCACAACAACACATCACAGGTTAATACACACAAGAAGATTTTCCTGACTGGGTCTAATCATGGAAAGGTATCTCCTTGTTTCAGTGTTGCGGGCTGGACATGTGAGGCACTTCTGTTTCCATGACAACAGTTGGGGCCTCTGAGAATGCTTTAGTGCTTGCTTTGTTTTATGAGCAAATGGCTTCGCTGGCAATAATATGGGGATTATTTCATGACACAGAGGGGGTAGTGGTCAGAACTGTGCAATACAATAGATGGGTGACACCATGTCACCCAACTAATGTTGATCATTGGGAACCGCTTTGTATGAACTGCTAATGTAGTTTAGCACTGTTTTGTCTAAAGACAAATAAATCCATAAACACATGAATGAAGAAATTGCATTGAAATAGAATATTGTGGGGAAGAGGGACCAAGCCAGCCTGAAAAAGGGGGGATAAACAATTACATATTATTTCAATAGAATCCTTCCGTTGCCTTCGGGATCACTCGTGCTTGCTGATGTAATTAAAACAAAATTAGCATTGGGCCTGTTTTGCGAATCAGATTTTATATTTATCGTTATAGGGCCGGATTTGCTGGCCTACAATAACTTCATTCAAAACAGTTTTAGGTTGGTATACATATTTATTCATTTAGTCCAGCATGATGTTTCAAGTACTCTTTTTACAGTTCATCTATCCATCGGCTGTAGCGTTTGTATTAGTGTACAAATCCCATGTCCTTCAGTTGTGCAAGCAACATATTTGAAATGATTTCAAGCTGAGTCATCCACCAGCCTGTAACAGAAGCAGGAGTCGGTCTTAGAATTCCATATAGGCAGATTGTCGTTAGAAAAAAAACAGATACAGTAGATTTTCCCCATCATTTATTCATTCGATTCCCAACATTCCTACTGGTTTTGTTTTTTGTTTGTTTTCAATGGCAGAAAAGATCACTTAAGCATCTCTGAAAGGCTGTGGTATGACAACTGTCAGCTGGGACCAAGCTAGGCATCACTATCACTAACTTTGCCGCTTTGTCACTTTTCTCTCTGCTTCAGATGCTTACGAGAACCTACCTTTGGTATGATGCTGATCTTACTTATCTGGCAAGCCCTACATAGACTTGACATAAGACAGTATGTTGCATTTGTACCTGAGAACAAATTAATTTCTGAGTTATTTATGAACTACTAGTTGTGATCATCTTTGACTTTCCCGGTATTTGATTCGATTTGGATTTTGGGCTTTACGATTCGATCCGGAACTGATTTTTGATTCAAAGCTTTGTTGGATTCAAAATGATTTGATTGACAGTGCTTTCACTTCAATCTTTAGATGTGCAAAGATCTACTCCAGTGTGCTTTGCAAGAGAGAATGACAAATTGAGATATTACAGTGTCTCTTTTTCATACTTTTATGACGTTTTGAATTGTAGGGAAAATTCCTTTTGCCACAAAAACAGTATGTGGATCACAACTGCTACTCTCTTTCAAGTTTATCATCTTTGGCACACAAAAAATTAAACACCAAGTCAAAATCACAGTCGACTCAATTGCAATAGAAAGAGTAAATGAAATTAAAATATTTTAGGTAATAATTGATGCAAAACTGAGTTGGAAACCACATATTGAACATGTTAAAAGAAAAATATCTGAAGCCATTGGTATTTAAAAAAAACAAGGATTTCTTAAAAAAGTACCGGTAATTGCCATGCCATGCTCATGCCTTACCTACTGTGTAGAGATATGGGGCAATACTTTTAAACAAGCACTATGTGTCTATGCCTGTCTTCAAGATACAAAAAAACCTAAGCATGATCAGACATTGAAAATACACAGAACCAACTAATTTCATTATTCACGAAATTAAACTTGCTTATTTTACTTGCTTGAATTCGAAACAGCACAATAATGTATAAAGCATATAACAATCAACTCTGTGAAAACAGTCAGCAGTTTTTTGAAAAAGAAAGGGATGTTATAATCTGAGAGGCACAAGTGATTTGGAAAAATCCCAGATAAGAACCAACAAAAAGCAAACGTGCCTGTTGAAAGTGTTAATTTATGGAATAGATCTGAAAAAAAATGCATCTTATTTAGATTCTAGATCATCGTAAATGTGAATATTGAGTTTTATGTCAATCAAGTTTTTGGCACACTTATGTTAACTACTCACATGGAGTTAAATTGTAAAGATTATTGCCCATTAAAGTGTCATTGTGAAGTTCCGCCAAAAGGAAACTGTTCCTTACTTCGTGTGAGTTGTGTAATCAAAAGAATTAAAACACTATCATTTTTTTAAGTAACTAATAGGGACATGCCAGAAACTTTTTCTCTATTGATAAATGGAATGCTCCATCCAAGACAGCCAAGTTTCAGAGTGTTTCTTCACAAGCTTTTTAAGAGTTAACTACTACATTTGATATTTTGAATTTTGCATGTAATAATAACAACCTCCACTGCACCTGACGATTTTCTTATGAATCAAAGAATCAATCATCTTTGATTACATCCATTCATTAGCTGCCCCGGTCGCGAAGGTAGAAGCCTGAGCAGAGAATCCCAGACTTCTTTCCCTTGATTACATTTTGAGTTAATCTTTTTTGAAATGAGATTGGAATGGTGCATGCTGATCCTATTTCACTGCCACTCTGATGCACTCACATTTTTTTTTATCTGTGTCTGTGAACTCCAGCTGCATTATTTACCCCTGCTGGCCAATGTGATCCAATGCCTTTACAAATACTGTATATTAAAGTAAAAAAAAAAAGCATATTAGCTTTTGGACATTTTCTTCACATTTAGCCACTATAAAAAAAATCTGCTCAGTGTCATTGTGTTATTAGAGTAAAAAGGGACATTTTAATAAACTGTTGTAGCACTTTTCACAGGTAGATCTTACTTGCAGGACTGTCAGGGACGTACTGTACTTCAGGATGACCACACACACACGCACACACACGAGTGAAGATTTTTATACAAATAAAACACTTTTTGACAGACTTAATTTAAGTCATAGATTATCCACATCAAATTGATGATTGAGAACATACCAAAATTTCAAAAGGGTGCGTCCTTTTAAGGAGCAATATTATTAATCATTTTCTGTTAGGTATTTCAGCTGTTGTGTGAAAGATAAATCATTTCATGGGAGTATGTGAACAAAAAAGAAAAAAAAACACTTTCAGTAGCATTTCATTAATATGTGGTCATTAATACTGCATTACTATTACCATTATTCCAGTGATGGCCCCAGACAACTCACAGTGCACCACATACAGTAGTTATAAAATACAATCATACATATTGTATGTAATTATAGAAAGGCAACAATTTACAGTTTAAACAAGATAAACTAATAAAAAAAAGAATACAACAAATTCAAAACATTTCAAAAACAGGAAAAACAAATCAGAAGAATCTAAGATAGCTTTCTTAACTGTTGCCTCCTTTTTTATTGGATCCCAAAGCCTTGTACAGGTGTACCTAATAAAGTGCTTGTGTTCAACTGCTTGCATTATATTTCTCATTGTCTTCATGCATGCTGCTGCACCAGTAACTTTCTTTGATGCAATTTTCTTGGTTACTTCCATCTCATTCCCTTTCCTCTGCTCTTCACCTGTGCTCTGTCTCTCACCAGGTTTCTCAGGTGTGCCTGAAGATCTGCTTCCTGACTTTGAATTGAAGATTATGCCAGGTAGGGGCATAATGTACCCCCCATTTTCACCTGCTTCCTTTCACTCTTACTAACACTAATTGCACAGTACACTTTACTTCTGTTCTCACATTTACTGCGCAAATAAGAATGTTCGGTAGACATGTGTCATTGATTGTATTGGTTCCAGTACGGGATAGCAAGTTATCATTCAATCTAGGGCTGTTGCTTATTGAATACCTTAAGGATGAATTCATCCATCAATATTCCATCAATCAATCCCATAATCGGAAAATACATTACAATACATTTAACATTTAACAAATGATTGATGTTTATTTGGTGTTGCCTCATAATTAAAAAAAAAAAAAAAAAACTTAATCAACAATTGAGCAATATCACACAACATTTATTGAAAATGTATTCAACAAACATTTTGAACATTTTCAGTTGCTGGCTCTGTCTTATTTTGATTAAAAGCAAAAGATAAGCAATCTACTTTCATGGACTAAAGAAATCAGAGAATGTTGGCAATTTGAACTTGAACTTGGCTCGAAACGATTACCGAATAAATAAAATAGTTGACTAATTTGACATAGATGATCGATTTGCTGTCAAAAAATGAATTCAATATAGCTTCTCTAGTTCAATCAGGTGGTCTAAACTGTAGTTACCATGACAGAGATGAGATTTTCTTCCCATGTTTTTATTCAGTACCATTCAATACAGTTTATCCAGTGATGCAGGAAAGGCATTGGATCCAAATTGGATCTTTTGAAAGACACACTGTATGAATGAGCTCGTCTTACGTTGGTTGTCCTTTGCAAAAAGTAATATTGGACATTTAAGGGGAAACTTGGTGTAAAATGTCGGATGAACTCTAATCAAATAAATAGTGAATTAAGTCCATTTGTGGATACATTTTTCAGAACTATTTAAGGCTCCCACTTGAATCGGCTCTGACTTTTGTTGCTTAACTCCCAGATGAGCTGTGCTGGAAGCTATTATGGCCATTCAAGGTGTATTTATGTTTGCAGCTTGCATGCTATCTCAGTTTGAAATGCGCCAGTACAAACAGAGCAATCTGCAGGGAGGAGCTTTTGTTTATGTGACAGTAAGTTCCCCCTTCCATATTAAGTAATCACGTTACTGTGCTGTTTGTGGCCCAATTGTGTAGATGTGGCTGACAACATGACATGGAGTTATTGGGTCACGAAGAATGGTTACTGGAAGCCTATCTTTGGAGTGGATGTGTGTGGGGTAATGTTTGTTAATGAGATCCCATTACAAATGGATTTGTTGAAACAGCAGCGTGAACTATTCCTTTCCTTCCTGAAGCTAAATCAGGTTTCCTCTCTGTGCATGTGTGTGTTTAAAACGATATTGTTGTCCTTGATTTCACATAGTTAGAATGTCCTTATCAGCCCCCTCCTTCCCTTTCTGCCTCCACTCCAGAGACATTGTGTCGACATGGAGGTTATCTGCTTTGCTGAATGAAGTTGTAATCATCATCAGCACCAAACATTTTTGTACTAAAAGTACAGTACTGGTAGAATGAATACCTTCTCTTTTTTCATTTCTCCTCAACTGTTTGTTTGTTCTTGGTAATTTTTGGATGAAAATGAAGTGACTACCGTCCTTTGTCATAAAGGTGACATACCATATTAGAGAAAACTGGCTTTTCTTTTTTTTTTCTTGTATACAAATATAGTGCTACGTTGGCATACAGTATGTTCTGATAAGCTAAAAATGGCAACATATCGTCACGTGTCCTTTTGAAGGAACATGGCCTAGTGGCCTAGTATCACACAAATAAGTCATAGGTTGTCATAGGTCTTCACAGCTGTGTTATGTACGTAATGGAATCATTTTTATATGTCTCTGCATTTGATCCATTACTTGGGTAGGAGTTGTTATTGAGTCTTGCTCAATGACACTACAACAGTAGGATAATCTTGAATCCAGGTCCCCCCCAATGGCAGATGACCTTAACCACTTGGTCATAGCTGGCAATATTTTCTGTTCCACTTTACAGAGAACTTTAGGAGGAGACAAGTGGTTTCGACTATGTTCCCAGGTTTGAGTCAGAACTTGGGGTGGCCCGATAATGTATTGATACTACTACAGTAAATCATACTATATTGATAACTTTTCATAATGCGTCAAAGTCCGCTTATAAAATGATCCACGCAGCCTCATTGTTGACAACAACGAGGCAATTTGGTGGTGCTTGACAAAAGTGCATTTTTGCCATGTTCTGTACAAACGCTCTTAAGACGGATGCATACTACATTGAATTAAAGGGATACATATTTATTTTTAGCCTTGTAAATGACATATTACGTCTTTCACATTTGAATTAATGTTATTCAAAAAAATCCAGGGATGAAAATTAGGAAAAAGTAAACTCAATTTGTACTCTGAGAAATACGGTATTTCTTTTTTTGTTTTTTGTTTTCAGAATGGGTGTTTGTGGCAGCCGTAGCACTGGGCAGTGTATTATTTCTTTTGTTGGTTGGCGTGTGCTGGTGTCAGTGTTGTCCTCACTCCTGCTGCTGCTACGTGAGCTGCTGCTGCTGCCCAGACACATGCTGCTGTCCCAAGCATTGTGAGCACAGTACAGTACAAACACACACAGACAGACAAATCAAAAACAACAATATGGAACACTCATGTGTTCCTCGAGACATTTTACCACCTCATGTTATTTTTTGATTTTGTAGTGTACGAAGCAGGGAAGGGTATAAAGACGTGCACCTCCAGCCTGCAGACACCTGTGTACCCGCCTTATTTTGTTTCTGGCGTTCCAGCCATGGTGCCTATTGCACCACCATCCCTAGTGGAAAAGCTGTCTTCTGTTCCTCCTTCAGATGGAACTCTAATCACAGCAGGTAAGTCATGCACATGAATAGATTATTGACATTATCCTATATTACTCGAACAGTAGGGATATTGATGTTTCAGGGTGAATCTAAGATGTACTAGAACCATTAAAGGTGAACTTAAGTTGACATGCATTCGAACATTTAGAGATGGTCAATTTATTTTTAACCAGTAAAGGTCATAGTACACATTAGGCTCAACTTGAATTGTGACCTCAAAGCCTAATAGCTCCAGCTTTTTTCTGAGTAGTGTGGTGGCATGTTCTTTTGAACACAGCATTTATAATGAAGACAAGCAAAAGCATAGTCTTTCATGTAGGAATAAAGCAATACTTAGTACTGATGGGATACAGTGTTTATGTCTAGTTCCGATGCATGCAGTAGGAGCTCCCTACCGATTGCCGTCACCTCAGGACCAGGACAATCTCAGGGTTCTACAGTATGTAGAAAACCAACTGGCTCACTTCAACCCTGCCAGGTCCACCAGTCACCAGTGTAAGCTTCAGAAACCCATCCCGTGGCTTCTGCTCTCCTTAAGCAATCAAAAAATTGTTTAGCATGCGCATGTAATCATCAGACACTCATGTTGGAATACTCATCTCTGGCTTGCATGTTTTCCTGGATTCAACAATTCTGCCTTTACGGTAGTTCTGAGATCAAGCTTGCACGACTGCTTGCCCTGCAGCATGTTTTAAGCATCCCTCATCAAACATGTTTAAGCCCTCATATTTGTCTCTCTGTTTTCATGTATTTGATCTAATATTAAAATGTGATTGATTGTAATTTTAATTCAGCCATCCATTGCTTTGCACCAATCCAGCCTCCGGTGTGTCTGAGCTGAGTTCCCTCCATGAAGGAGAAACCGCTTTCCGACAAACATTCCAGAAGGTCCAGAAGAAAGCTCTCCCTCCCATCCCGGATCAGCATCCTCAACCAGAACCCAGACGTTATCGGAACAACCGTAGCCCAGAGCCCCAGCATTTCCGTGATGACCCTACTTCTTCACCCCAGCGATATCGCGAGGACTCTGAGATAGAGCCCCGTCGACGTGCAGAGGACTCTCTTCCGCCACGCCGCTACAGTGATGACCTTCCTTCCTCTTCCCAATCTCACAGGCACATACGGGGTGCTCGACAGCAGAACCACAGTGGGGAAAACCATCACAACAGGTACGGCTAGGTAAACCTGAATCTAATGCACTACTCTTAATAAGTCATGGATGTTAGGTTTTCAGGTGAAATTTCAGGAATTTCTAACCTTGAGTAATTGATGCATGTACACAAAAATATGTAATTATCTTTAGATAGCACAAGATGGCGGCAAAACACTCTTTTGAATTAAACAAGTCTATGGCCCAACTAATTGAAGCGCCTCCCTTCACTTCAACATACAGTGGTGCCTTAAAATATAACTTTCATTTGTTTTTTGACGATCTTCATAACTCATAATTTTTGTATCTGAAGCTATCTTTCCACTATAAAATGAATGGAAATGCCATTAACCCTTTACTGGGCACAGTGGTCACTTTCGGCCCATAGGCTAACAGGCAAAAGGGCTGAAAGCGTCCCTAACCGACATTGCCTAAATTCTAAGGTACCCCTGTATTTCTCTAAAATCTTGAAAATTCCTGTCTGTTTAGGACTTAAAAATAGAAAAAGGTGTGCCTAATAAAGGCCGTTTTTGCCTTTTTAGACTATCGGCCAAAAGTTGCCACTGTGCCCAGTAAAGGGTTAACACATTATAGTCTCAGAGGAAAAAAACAGACCACAATAATACAGTATGTCGTACATATTATAATATGTTTTTTTCATGAGAAAAATACTGTATTTTATAAAAACTAATGGCAATGTCAATCAAATAGTATATAAAAAAAATACACATTTTTTGAAGCACTCTTTGCTTTAATTCAGTGGAAATTTTGATGTTCTTTCTGATATGCTCAACCTGGTCACCTGGGTCACCTGCCTAGTAGGTTTGTCCTGATCCGATATTGATTTCGGCTAGCGATTTCATTTCAGCCCAAAATCTAGTATCTGATTTTATCGATCTATATCTTTTCATGTCCTGCTTTGGCATGATCTTGTAATTTCGCAGATGGAACCCTCGATCAGAACACCTGGAAAGAAAGACCTATCAAACTACTGGACGGACCGGCTCGCTGGATGAGCTGGAAGAGTTTGCTGCCACATACAAACAAAGAGGTCGCAGGCAAGCAGAAAAACGGGACGACCAAGACAATGAGCCAGAGCATCGGGAGTTCAGCCGATATCCTTCGTACCGCCGCGATCCACCGCAGCACCACTACCATGAGGACAATGAGCATGGAGACTGCAGTGACCATGAAGACCGATCCAGAAGAAAGAAGAAAAACGGATATAATATAAGTCCACTACCATCCCCTAAAAAAAGGGCGGGCACTTGGGCCAATGAGCGCCCTGTCTCACCCCCTCCCCTTGTGAGTCGGCCATCAACTTCTTCTCAAGAGAGAGACTATGACAGCACATTCCTGAACAGCCTGTTGGAGCGTAAAGCTAAGTTACGAGGAGTCAACCACGGGAAGAGCGGCACCCGGGGAGAGGACGATTCAGACACACCCTCAAAGGGAAGTTCGAAAAAGAGCAGCGGGGATTCCGGTCGGCACTGTAGCAGGTCGCCTAGCAATAGACCCGAAGCTGATTCACTGGCGCCTTACTCGGATGTAGAGAGAAACAGGCCCTCTCCACGGCCACCTACAGCGCGCACTCGCTCTCCGCCACCTCCTGCTCCTTCCCCACTCAGTCGGCGAGGGGAGACCAGAGACAAGGTCCGGAAAGTGGTGAGTTCTATTTTTTGGTACGGATGCTGACGCTTCTAACTAGCAGGAGGTAGGAGACAAAGATTGGTTACAGAGCCACTGACAAAGTGAAAATCTGCGACACAGAGATGACATTTTGCAAATATTGAAATTCCCCAGTTAAAGGACACACCTGTGTGTATGACACACCCTTAGTTTTAGGGTTAAATTCTGGCATTTTCTATGTCACCGTGTATAGGATGCAGTTTGTCGACAATTTAAAAACTGTAGCAAAACAGAATAAATCTCATCTTTGTAAATTTCTTCGTATTTTCTTGTATTTATATCCGTAAGTTATTGATTTGTTGCGAGCATAGTGCTGAGACAGAGCTGTGTGTCGCTTGGAGGGGGGGGTTACTGAGCAACTGGGGCGCAAAGCGATCCTTGCAGCGAGTTTCAGTAAGAATTCTGTTGAAATAAATGTGAACGTTTATTGTACTTCCTCATTATGTTTTTTGGTCAGCGACAGGCACCACCCTAGATTGACGTGCGAGGGCCGTTTAACCAAACCATGTAGCAGCCGTCATGGTTTGCAATCTGCTCTGCTGCAAGAATCACTTTCTTCTTGAAAGTGAATAATATTCCTGTATGTGAAGAAGGATGGACTCGGACGGTGGTTCAGTCTGCTCACTTCTTTTATTGAAAATAATGCCCGTAACATCTGTATGTTAAAAGTTAAAGTTTCTCAAATGTACCCATACTTTTGACCTTCACTTTTGTGAAAAAAGGCATCTTATATTTGGAGAATAACTGTAGTTTTACTCCTCTCACACTTCAATTTTAAATGTCTCAAGACATACTTTTTAAAAAATTATTCGCAAGGGACAGTTCACATTTGAGGAAATAAAAAGAAGCTTGCTCACACGTATCACGTCTCACACTCCGAATTAAAAGCAATGTAATTTCATCATGCTGTTTATTTGTCACTCCCAGTTGAGGTTTACTGTAAAACTCACACATAGAGTGCACATAAAATTAAACCAGTGAACATTTTATATTTGAACATATAAATATTCAACCAAACCACCTTATTTAATCTAAATCCACTCGGTTCATAATTACTTAAGTGT
Organism: Hippichthys cyanospilos; assembly: GCF_059441005.1. Lineage (NCBI taxonomy): Eukaryota > Metazoa > Chordata > Actinopteri > Syngnathiformes > Syngnathidae > Hippichthys > Hippichthys cyanospilos. The sequence continues at coordinate 14,406,180 of NC_142372.1, read as the reverse complement.
GAAATGCCATTAAAAGGCTAATGGACATTAATATTTTTATTACAGTGATTGTAAACTTTCAAAACGACTTCTAATTTAACACGCACAGACCAGCAACATTCAAACTGTATAAATCAATGCTCAATGCTTACTGGAGATTAGTTAGGACCTTTACTGCATATAGTATGTATGTGCTCATTGTACATAGCATTTATGTGACGTGACATTTTTTTTCCATTGGTATCCCGTGACAGTCTTCCCAATACAGTATATGTAAAACATGTGCCTTGACACGGGAAACACTGCTCTCCATTAAAGTTTTTACCTTTACAGGTCAGGTTCGCATGCTTCCCGAATGAAAACTAGGTAGAATTTTCAGCTCTCCATCTAATCCCCACACCTTTTAACTTCTCCCTCTTACAATGTTGGGCAAAACTCTCTTCAATATCAAAGATCCTGTCTAAATGGTACTGTATTTACCATATTTGCCTCAAGAAGTGGCTTTGAATGGTAATGACAAAAGTTGAAGTGTAGTTTTCCCAGGTTCTGCTTTACTACAATAACCCTGTGTGACCTAACCTTGGCCTGTCTCTATTCATCTCGATATTTTTAAATAAACTGACTTGTACTCTTTTCATCCTCAGCAGGGGACTGTTCTCAGCAGGGATTCCCTCATCGTTTGATTGGCTAAAAGAGCCTCAGCGCTTGGAAGGGACGGACTGTACGACCATGTGATTCAATGGGAGCTACAGAATGTACGTGTGAGCTGATAAAAGGCTCACTGTAACTGGTACATTTGAATGGCGACATAGATGATATGCATTTAAACTAAACTGCTGATGTCATCGGTGCTTCGTCTGTGTCACCAGTCACCAAGCATACGTCTGAGCTAGACTATTGTGAGGTTGGTGTGTGACCTGGAAAGTCCCTCTTGGTAGGACCACCCCAGTGACCAGACTTCTTTTAAAGGGGGATGGAAAACAGTGAAAGTAGCTTTATGCCTCTGGCACAATGAGCACATTCATTTCTGTTTGGTGAGACAACTACTGTACATTGAAAAGTTGAGAGTATGTATTATGTATGTGATGATAACTGCATGGTAACTACCAAATAACAGGCTATAGAAACATTTTATAGATATTGACATACTGTCGTACATATTGACATAGGCTACACAATAACAAAAAAAAATATTTGCAGAAGCCTCAGCTCCATTAATAATCTCAATTGACAACCACATAAAGTTTTGTGATTCCTTATAGATGCCACAAGAAAGCGGCAAAGACTTATTTTTGCATTAGACATCACTATGGCCTGACTTTAATGCTTCTCCTCCCCACACCAACATAGTTCCTCAGCATCAGCTTTGTTAAAGTGTATTGCTCACAATAAGTTAGGAATATTGTGAGAGACTTAGTGGAATTCATACATACGGTATTTGTTACACTTCAGAGATTTTCAGGGTAGGGAGGGAATCGTATAGGGATGATAGACACCTCCTTTCGTGTTTTAAACAAAATGGTCTCATTGTGTACAGTGTGCATGCACTTATGTCAATAACAATGTCCCTAACTAATTGTGAGTGGTATATATTCAGCCAACTAAGTCTGAATTTGAATTTCTAACAATAAAGGTTTCATTCTATCCCTGAATTTTTACATCTTAAACTTCAAATACGAACTTGAATGGCAAAAAAACGCCACAAGTTTGGTCACTGATTTTATTTTATTAACAGTATTAGAAATTCAGACTCAGACATCACAAAAATACCACAGGATGAATTAAATGTTGTTTTAACAGATTTTTTTTTTTTTAATAAACTTTGTGTTGGAGCATGTTTCTTTCTGCCATCTGTGTTATAATTTGACTTTTGATTTCATTTTCTTAAAATAATTTCAAAATGTAATCATGCAAAATCAGTTTTTTAAATTCTAACTGTAACTCATACGGCACAAAAATATCAGTTTTATAAACCGAAACTCAAATGGCACAGATATACTTCCATGATAAATTTGCTGCCACCGGAGATTCCACAAAAAAAAAAAAAAAAAACACAATCAGTGAATAGCAATGCTGTGGGGGAATACATTTTCAGGTAAGTTTAGGGGTTCGCTTTCCTTCCAAAGGCATCCAAATTGAAAACTCTCCCGTGTGTTAAAGGTTTCACATGCATTAACATGCATCACACATGCATCAAAAGGTTTGAACTAATACTGCTGAATAGACTCTTAACATGACCCAAATTTAGTTCATCATGTATACTCAGTGTAATTTATTTAAGTCCCTTTTAATGAAACAGTAGCATGTATTGACTTCTGTGTAAGTGAGGCTACATTCCCAAATAAAAACAGTGAAAATTGGATTCTTGAGGTTTTCCTTTGTCATAGCGTGCGCACTCACACAGTAAATACAGAATGTGCCTTTTTAAGAGTACAGTACAATATATTGTAAAGTGTGTCATGCACAAAAAATGATTTTTACCTGTAGATAGATACTAGTAGAACAAATGTGTTTCACTTTTAAAGTTGTTTTTTTTTTTTTTTTTTTTTAACTTCGACTGCTTCCGGATGTGAACGTTCTGTACACTAGTAGGAATTGAGAGACCACTTCATGATACTTTGAAGCACCTACAGTTTGTGTCTAGTAGTCCTACGAATGCAACACAGCACTTAATGTAAGTAATTTGTAATAACAGAAAATTGGGTCAGAAGTTTCACTAATAGTGGACAAAGTTATGACGAGTGAGACTTGTTCTACGAGTGCACACTAGTTCTGACTTTAAATCATGGACTTTAAATGAAGGAAAGTCAACAAAATTGAAATTAACCTTACCTGGTCAACAGGTTGAAGGTCACCGTTTTTACTCATTTATAGTAAACACAAACTTGTCAAATAGGCTGATTTAGATAGAATCTTGCACGATGTTGAAATATCATTTGATTTATATTTTTGCCAAGGAAGCAATGCCAAGTATGACTCATAGCTTTGTCCATTGTTGCAGTAACAGGCTGCCATTCTTCAATACACAGCTGGAGTAAAACTCACACAACGGTTCTGCTTGCTCAGCTTCGGATATCTTTGGAAAGTCGTTTGAGCATGTATTTGGTAGTGTTGAGCTTTGCACGCCTCATGATTTTAGATACCTAAACTAGTGTGTGTTAAATCAAGGAAAATGGTGAGAATCATGAAAATGAAACTGCATGCCCAAACATCTCCTTTTTTAGTGGGGCATTGGTAACTGTTCTAAAGGCATCTTGAAGCAGTCTGAAGAACTGTCAGGGATGCAGTGTATAGGTGCGGGACTCCTTGAACTGGTTGCCAGCCAGTTGCAGGGCACACAGGCGAACAACAATTTACGCACCCAGTCACTAAAAAGGACAATTAAGAGTGCCCAATACACCTACCAAGCATGTTTTTGGGATGTGGGAGGACGCCAGAGTACCTAGAGGGAACCAACGCATGCTTGGGAAGAACATGCAAACTTCCACACAAGAAGGCCGGAGCGAGCAGGAGCTAATCAACAAGCTCTGCTGGAGCTTGAAAATAATCCTAATCATGAATCATGTGTGTTTTAGAACGAAAACTAGAAAACATGCAGGACACTGGCCTTCAAGGACCGGAATTGCCCACCTGCTCTAGGTTATCGGTTACAATTTGGGAAATCAATGTAACAAGTGAATAAAAAAATAAAAAACTAGTCCTCACAATTATTTTTCCAAAATAAGTAAATAAAATGGAATTGCAGATGAATACATGTACTGTACTGTAGTCTGGAATAAACAGTTGCCCAATGTAATATGCAAATACAATGCTGTGGTTTTATTCCACACAAAAATATGACAATAAAAAAAAATAAATACGACTTTCTTGCCGTCAAATTACAATTACTCATTTTCCTTCATACGGACTACGGTATATTTTTATTCTCGTAGTATTGAAACAGTGACGTTTCGTGACGTCAGCAATACAGGAAGCGTTCACCGTTCACCTGTTTCGGGGCGTGGCCTACTGTTTGGGCTGTGACTATTTCCTTCGCTAACTCAAACGAACAGGTGAACCTAACAAGTAGCTGCTGTTTAATACGGTTTCAAACAATCTCTGCAGACATTCTTTATATTTTGTACTTTGTTCCACTCATTTTAAAACTTTTTTTTTGTAATCGTGACAGCGACGTCTTTACACCATGCGGCGGTTACTAGCCGCTGCCATCCTGTTGTTGCTACTTGAAGGTACCATACAATTTCCTTTTATCTGTCGGGTTCGAATGTTATGATTTTTGCTTTTATTATTGTTTCATTTAAAATAAATCTGTAGGAAGGATTACAGCTCTCCCTGCACAGCTTTTGATTATTTCATTTTTTTTTATATCGCACTTGATGTGAACTGTTTTATCTAATCGTGTGGATAATTTTGTCAATATCGCTGAAAGAATTTTGAGTGTTTGTTATTGTTACATTTCTGTACTTTGTTTGTTTTTTTAATAGCATCCCACGATGAGTTTGAAAGAATTTATCTTTGAGCTCATTGGTTTCATCCCACCCACCTTAATGTTTGTTGGCTGGTTTCACTTCCCGTGTCTTTGTCTGTGTCACCTGTTTTTCTGGTTGGGCCACTGTGAGATGTCCTCCCAGTTGTTTTAGCAAAACATTCACGTTTGAATTCTTACCATACTCCATTAATTTTCCTTCGAGCAGGGTTGCAAAGGCCAAGAAATTTGACGAAACTTCCATGGGAATAAACAGCAATTTATGGGAATAAATTGGTATGAACTAGTGATTTAATGTTTCCCCTTGATACAGAACATAAATACATCAAAGGGGAAATATATATTCGTATAATCAGGACTGAAACAATCAGATTTCATGCAAGTAGAGTGCTACCTTGATTTACAATTTTAACTCACTATATACCCCAAAAATCTAAATTGCAACATGATTCTATTCATTGGGCAAAATGTGATGCTGCATACAAAGTTACAATAATCACATTATTAATAGAATGTAAAGAACTTCACAGTTTTCATGTCATAAATTGTCAAAACTGAGATTCAAAAGGTTAAATTGCCATCAATTCCAAGATAACTCCCATGGAAGGTTTTTGTTTAAGTATTTCTTAACCTCGATAGAAAAACTGACCAGAAATGTTCCTCCATTACCATAATATGCGGCAGACAGATTAGTGTGCACTTGCAATTCATATGAGATATTAAACATGATGATCTACAGTTTGTAATTGTGAGTTTGGCTTGCCTCTCCAGCGTCGTGGTGTATTCAGGTGATTGTCCCCCAGCAGGAGCGTAGCACTGCTCTTTTTGCGTCTGTGATCCTGCGCTGTGACTTCTCCACATCTGCAAGCCTCCAAGATGTGCTGGTCACCTGGAGGTTTAAGTCCTTCTGTAAGGACCCCGTGCTGGAGTACTATTCCACATGTAAGAGAGGTTTTTGGATCTGTACACCTATGAGACAACATTGAAAACCTGTTTTAATATATTTTTTGGGTATATATTATTGATATGTCTGAAGGGCCATGTAGCAACCACAATGCCATTTGTAACATTTTATGAGTAGTGTATTTGCCAATGTTCCTAGCCTTGACTTGAGTAGGAATGATCATTGTAATGCACAAATTCTCTTTTGTGTGCATATAGCTTACCAGTCGGCACTTCAGTTGGGCCAGGATCCAGCTAATGACTGTCCTGATCGCCAGCGTACAATTCGAACCGTGATTCAGAAGAGAGGAAACAACGAGGCCATACGTGGTGCAGAATACCGGGACCGCAAGATTACAATTCAAGACAGTGAGTTCATACCATGGCATGTTTGCTTTTGAGAATGTATGGAGAAGAAGACCTACTGGATGTTATTGTGTGATTGTGTATAAGCGTATGCGCACATTGCTATTTTGCAAATTTTTGCCATACTGATTTTTCAACATTTTCCCACTGATTCAAACATTTCCAAGTTATCATGTGTGCCTCATTCAGGTCAACTTCAGGGCTCCCATTCTAGATTTCAATAAAGGTAGTTCTACAGCATTTCATTTAATTTTTTATGGTTTTCCTGGAGTGCAAATCACAAAAAAAAAGACTTTAGTTTATATTTGATACGTGCATTTGTTTTTCAATTTCCATGAAAAGCAATTGCATTTGAATGTCGAAAAGCTTAAGTGACAACTTATGAAATCAATTGAATTGTTGAAATATATACAGTAGGTGAGATTTTGGGTGGTGTTATTTGCTTGATAAATGTTGAAGGAGGAAATAAATGAAAGATCTCAATTTGAGCATTTTATTGTGAAAGCTGTGGGAATTCTATGACTGTATAAAATAGTTTCGAATAACATACTGTACAATAATACAAGAAAGTCTTATTGTCTTGGGGTTTTAAAAAATAACTTTCAACACAAAATCGTTCGATTATTGTTATTTCAAGAGCAGACCTTTCATACACCTGACTGTCAAGCATTACTCAACTGTGTTTAATTGAATGATTCCATGTTTGTGCAGAGGCAGATCTTGTCATCAATGAGATCATGTGGTGGGACAACGGTGTGTACTTTTGTTCGGTTGATGCTCCCGGAGACACCACTGGAGACTCTGACAAAGAAGTCAAGCTTATTGTTTATCGTAAGAAAAAAATGTTGTGCTGATGTCCAGTGTTACAAAATGTATTTTGTTTGGCTGCATTGTAGATTTCTGAGTTTGACTCTTATTTTTCCTCCTTCAGATTGGTTAACCGTGCTCTTTATCATTATTGGAGCGCTGTTGCTCATCATCTTATTTGGCATCTGCTGCTGCCAGTGTTGTCCTCAGAGATGTTGTTGCTATGTTCGCTGTCCCTGCTGTCCGGAGCAGTGTTGCTGCCCGGAAAAAGGTAGGAGGGCTTTTTTTTTTCCTTTTTTTTTTTTTCTCTTTCTCATTTTTTTGTGGAAATACTTGAATTGAAATTGTCTATCATGGAGTCAATAATTCACCATGCCCCATTTAAGATTAAAATTCTACAATATAAGCTATTTAAATTGGTTATCATAATAATAATAACTGTAAATCATCTTTTTAACCTTTGTTTACAGCTGTGAAACAACATAATAGGCTCAGAAGGCAGAGATTACATGGAAAACTGATAAAAGGGTTTCTCAAGTTCAATGTGGAGTACATGTAGTTTGAAATTAACTTACAGGGTTAGTTACACACAAAATGATTGTGCTGAGAGTGAAATTTGCATGTTAATTTTCACCTGACCTAACTGACCAGTGTTAGTTTTTTTTTTTATTTCTTGGGTGACATGTTTTTATGCATATAAAATGCTTCAGAATTCGTTCCTGTTTGTAGCCGCATAAATTTCTTATTGTTTGTCTTTCAGCTGTAATGCAGCATAGAATGATGAAGGAGGCTCAGAGGGCCATGGCTCCATGGATGGGAGGACAGCCTGTATATGGACCAATGAGCCAGGTTTCTTCCTCTCAAATAAACCCTCTGCTATACGCAGGTACAGCTTCCACTGCAAGTTAAAAAACATGAGATTTTACAGTCCGCTTATTTGGCATGGTGATTTGTCCTAACAGGTTCGATGTCAGGGAAGAGCGTGCCTATGAAGCCCATGCCACTTCCACCACCCCAGTCGTCAGCTTACAGCATACCGGCCCCCAGTATCCACGGTAGCCACGCACCTGCCAACACCAATCACATGCTTGACTACATGGAGAGTCAGGTTAGGGGGTTGGATATGACCAGTCCCCTGCTTCAGGTATGTATTACTTACCCACCCAGGTAATAACAGAAAAGTACAATATGGAGACCATGTAGTAAAAGTTTTTCTCTTATATTTTAAATCCCTCCCGTCCAATTAAAACACATTAGAACTTATTAGAACACACTTTTAAAAGCATTGCGAAATGCAGCAGAGTCTAACCCAAAGCGTGGGGACCAGTGTTGACCCTTGACATCAATTTTTGTGTTCCACAAAAGCAAATCAAGCACCATGAAGTTTGCTAAGGTTTGGACCAAAATGTAAAATGGTCATAGGTAATAAGTAATAATTATGAGATCTTGCAAGCAAATCTATACTCTTTTGACTTTTGGGGTAACGACAGTATGTTGTAACTGGAAAATTTTGAGCGGTTGAGTGTTTATCTGTGCAGAATCTCCTCTTTATTGGTCTTGACCTTCTTTCTTTTTTTTTTTTAAATCAACCCTCTGCCATTAGGCTCAGCCGCCTCCACCCCCCCACATGACACAGCTTCCACCTGCCTCCCAGCACATGCCCATCAACGTCCCTTTTTCAGCCGGGCCTCCCAGTATGATATCTGGCCTCGGTGACGTGCCCTCAGAGCGCCGTGTCATCACCCTCCCGCCCATACGTGAACCGAGCCGAGTGCCGCCACCCGCACCCAAGACTCGCCCTCCGAGCTCCAGCAGCAGCAGCCACGGTGGTTTCGGACCCCGCGATGAGCGTGGGACACCGGGCCGACGTTATCCCTCACCTCCGAGGTCCAGGGGCATTCCAAGGAGCTACAGCGAGGAGTCACTGGATGGGCGACCCCGAGGTGGAGCGCGAGGAGGCATGGACCGGCCTCGATCCCGCTCCAGGGATGATCTCTTTGACAGCAGGTCCAGAGGAAACTACGCCCCGCCCGGAGCAAGTCGGTCGAGAGGGTCCTGGAGCTCTGATGAGGACACTCGGAGAGGAGGAGGGAGGAGAGGGGGTGGAGGCTGGGGTGAGAAACCACCCAGCTACACTGAATACGAACCCGGACACAAACCGGGACCAAGGAGGAACGAACACTTCTCTGTAAGAAAAACATTGCTTTAATTTAGTTGCGCCTGACTTGAAAAATAAAAAAGAGAAAAAAAGTCAGACAGATGTGGCTGGCCCTGAGAAAAATGCATCTAAAGTTAGTGTGTCTCTCTCAGGTTAGGAGCTCTCGCAGTGGCACCAGCGTCGTCATCTGAACGGAGCTGTGAAACGCCCTTTGACATCTTTTCAAAGCGCACAAACGACTTGAACTGGGAATTGTTAGCAACCTTGCTGTCAAACTCATGGTCAATTGAAAAACCTTATTAACCATTAGCATGAGGAATTTGTGCTGCCCATTTTTTGGTCAGGAAATATATTAAATACAGTTATAAAATATTTGGCATCATATTAAAGAATCACTCCTCGTGGCATAGAAATCACGCTCTCCTCTACCCGTGTGCATAGAAAGGCTTTAACATTGATGTCAAATGTATGATCGCCCTCTGTTGGTATATTATTGAAACTAGAATTGCTGAATGTCGAAGGCCTGTTTATTCTATGGAAAACCTGTTTGATTAGTCAATATCCTTGATCTTCCTTTTATGATCCATTTCCACATGTGTTTTTTTTTACAATTTCATCACTATTTATCTAGCTATGTATTAAGTGTAGCGCACAAGCTGAAGAAAAATGCCTTACTATTTTTGTTTTTCACTTTTAGAAGCTCACCTTTTGGATTACTTGTACTCGTACGCTATTCCCCAAAAATTGCAAGTGGGTTTTAAGATGGACATCAAGGATATTGAAAAATGGTCTTCATATGTATTCAAATTGGGGATTTTGAAGTTGTCTTTGTTTTTCTTTCCAGGAAGTGATTAACTTCGTCTTTATTAATGCCAAAAAGAAGGGATATTATAGCTCTTAGAGGGCTAGTAGCACTGACTCACTTAGCATAATACTGTAACATTATCTTGAAATTATTTAAAGTTACAGATTTCCTTAATATTGTGCATTTATCTCTGTGAAACCTTCAAATACATTGGCAAAACTTTTCAATGTACTGTAATTGCATGTAAAAAAAACACAACCTTTTTTAGCATAATTGCATGTAAAAGCCAATAAAGTGTAAATAATTGACATACAATAGTGTTGATGTTGTCATTTTGTGGGAAAACAAAGATGAATTTTCCATTGTAGTTGTCAGGATCCAATATTACCTGTCCAAATGATGGAAGTATTACATGTTCTTTCTAAGTTTGTAAAGTGCATTAGGTTTGTGTAAGACAAAAATATTTAGTTAAAAATGTAATTGAAGTGTTTGTTATTTTAGTATGAATTTGGATTGTAAAACCTAGCTCTCCACTTTTTCTCAACCCTCATTGTGGATCAAAAAAAGTGTTAGTACATGTGGGAAGTGTTACACACCCTAAAATCACATTCATGTGACATACTCTAAAATGTTTTTCCCCCTCCCCGAGACGATAATGGACCCAGGAGAAGCTGTTGATAAATACTTTAGCAGTTGTACAAAGGTCACGATCTATTTTTTTTTTTTGTGCCAAGTTATCATAACGAATATTGAGAATATCTTCAACACAAACATTCTGCACATCATGTTTTCGTTTTGGGGTGTAGGGTCCACTAATTAAAGGCGCTTACTCTGTATCCTGTTTACTGAAATGCTCACGCACAGTGGTTTACTTTTCTCGAACATTACGTATAGTGTATACAAATTCAACGCAATGAATTAAGATTAAAACGACAAAAGATTTCAGGAGACACCGTGATAGTTGAGTTGAAGTCTGTTATTAGATGTAACGCAGAAATGCCGTTCCCTGCCTTGACAGGCCGTGAAAATGTCACTTTTTACTTTTAAACGGGTTAGAATTTATTGTATGTTTTAGTCTGTATCATGATTACGCCGCCCCTCCACCCAAAAAAACAAACATAAAAAAAACTACTGTTATGTGCTGTAGTCAAAGTATTCCACCAAACAAATATCTGTACTTTATCCAAAGTACTAGAGTGAGTACTATGACCACGTCTTTGTTGCGGTATGTGATGTTGTAAGAAGAACTATGGTTAATTCATTATACCGCAAGTTGTTTTTTTTTTTTTAATTCAAGTTTGTGTACGATTCTTGTCGCGCGCCGATGACGTCAGTCCAGAAGAGGTGCGGGCTTGCCACGTCGGTCTCTTGAAATGGGTTTACACAGTTGCTCCTGGCCGCGTTGAGCGTAACTTTTTGAAAAAGACGCCCTTTTTTTCTAATACGAAGTGACCGGGGACCACACTAACTTATCCGGAACCACAATAGCTCAACTCCACGGTGCTACGTTTGGTCTTATTGGAGTAAAAGGGAGGCGGAGGAATGCTCGGTTCCGTCTGGACTCGTCTGGCTGTAAGCCACACAAGTGACTGATGCATCCTCGTTCACTTCACCCTCCCGTATGTTGTGTGAGTAAAATGTGACTTTGCACCGCGCGTTCAACGCCAATACTTGTGTTCAAGACACACATTGCCCCTATTTTTAAATATGTTTTCCAAAGTTACGAACTGGCCTATTAAAAATGAGCACGCTGCCTAGTGTCATGATTAAGAAACGCCAGGTTTAGTTGGTGCATGTCACAGCAGTGTCACAAACATTAAGTCGTCCCACGTTTGCTTTTCTTTAAAGAATAAAGCAATGCTGCACTATAAGAGTATATAAGTCTTTTGGACAAACCAAAGAATGTCTTGCAATATTAGTTCCCGTTTTCTCCTGTGACTTTCGACTGCTCTTTTTCGGATCGTGTGTGAGTATTCGTTTGACTGGCTGCAAACTTTTTACACCAAGCACTAACTCAAAAAATACCCAAGTGCCCAATATGCAATCTAGCAGGCCTAAGTTAAAGATCAAGTAAGAAATGTTATGCTTGTAAAAAGTGTGTACTTGTTTTGCAAAACACTGTTTGAACATTTTTGAAAATAATCACTGTTTAGCGAGAAGAGAAAATGAATTTACTGTAAGGTACAGAAAACCTTACACAAATGGGCTTCAATTTATGTTAAACATACCATTTTTGAAGATAAACACATTCACTGTCAGTTGTTCCAGCAGTTCCCCATTTTGAAGCATTTTGGCCGATCTTGCAATACTCACCGACTATTGTCTTCTGTGAGAATATCTCAACTTTATGCCTTGATATAGCACTTTGAAAAAACCATTGCTGCATAGAAAGTGCTGTACTTGGATTAAAAAAAAATATCACTTCATCACAGTTAAAAATAAATTAACGCAAAGCCGCTGACACGCAATGCCGCTGACACCACAAAACCCTAAAATAATGCCAACTCATGCTAGGTTAAAAGCCGTTGATTAAATGTGTTTAAAGATTACTTCTAAAAATGGACAGAGGAGGCATCCCTCGTATTTAACTGAAAGTTGTTCCAAAGAGGGGAACCTGCAACAAAAGGGTCTGTCCCATTCGAGCCTCTGCTTAGGCCTTGGTACAAACATCCAGTAGTATCAGGTCAGCAGTGTCTAAAAGCCACTGAAGATAGAAGTGACAGTTTAAAAGCCTCTGAAGAATAGAAGTAAAAGGTCTCATATCATTTAAAATTTAATAAATCTGCATATTGCCAATTCTTTTTTGCTGGAAACAGTGCTTTCACTGCAGTTTTCCCCGTGTAATATGTGGAAAAAAAAGTCCATGATACATCTTTCACTGCATGTAGTGTGTTAACGGTGTTTATGTTCTGCAGGCTTCAGGTCATGTCACACCAGTATTAGATCAGGACTTGATCCAAACGTCAAAACTTGATAAAAGTGCTCATAATACTTTTAAATAAAACATCACCATTACAATTCTTAGAACACAATAACATCTGTTTTCTGATAGGGCACCGCCATTTGCTCTCCTCCACAGTGGCCTCAGCGTAGACGGTCGCTCCTTGAGGAGCAAGGGGGAGTCCCAGTGTCCAGGGTTGCCACGGTAACCGGCGACCATGCCAGGGGGTCGCAGGGGTCCCAGCAGACAGCAGTTGAGCCGCTCTGCCCTGCCCTCCCTGCAAACTCTTGTTGGAGGCAACCTGGGCAATGGTACAGGCCTCAGAAACCGGTATGCCTTGCATTGTTTCTCTCAGTGTATTTCAATGTGTCACTGCCTTCATGTGATCTCACAAGTATCCCTTTAACTCAATACCAGGAATGTTTTTTTATCTCTCAAAAAGTCCAGACATTAAATCCCAGATACTTAAAAAAAGTGAATGCGTCCCAGGCATTGATTGAATTAATATTATGTTTGGTATATGAAGCAGAAAAATCCACTCTTTTAAAATCCCATTCAAGGTGGCCATTTTGGATTGAAAAGTTGCTCAGGAAACGACCAATCACAGCCTAACTTTTCTGAGTGGTCATGTTACGTTTGCAAACTGTCAATTTCCCCAAACAGCAAGTGGCACGGCAGTTGTCCTCAGTGATAGAAACGAGACAATTCTTCAGCTTAATTCATATTACACAAACAATTAGGCACACTCATGAGGCTTGAAATTTGTAACGTCTTTCAATCATACATGATGAGACGTTAGTCTTGTCTCTGGGCGACATTGCCAGCTCTCGTTTTATGAACAGAACGAGGAACATCGTCAAAGACACAGCTCATCCGGGTCATCATGCTTTCAACTGTTGACCTCTGTTTGTTCCTATAGCGCCCATAGAAGCCAGGCAAACAGGCTCAGGGACAGCTTTTTCCCCCAGAGCCATTACCGCTCTGAACAAAACAAGAACACACTTAAAATATCAATTACTATTGCATTCCTGTTCATCTGTGATTTATATTCTAATTATTGTACTTATTTATTTAAAATGCATCAATCAGAGCAGCACTCCTAATTTCATCGTATGCCTTCTGTAAAGGCATTCTATTCTCGTCATGGTTATTGATAAGGTAGTAAAGTAACATGGTGACTTGAAGCGCTAATATTTACTCGTGCTATCGCGGCTTCTTGTGCGTCCCTGTACATGCAGCAACAACGTTGAGTTCGAAGACCCTTAGGATCTCTCAGCATTCAGCTGTAATACATGTACGGATGATTTATTTTTTTATTTAATTTTATAAATACTTTAATTTTAAAAATACTTTATTATTTTTAAGGTAGAAAAGGCCCTGGTCACCAGAGTCCAGACAATTTGTTTCCCCCCTAGGAGCCCTGAGACCCCTATCCTGAAATTTTAGGTGTGCACTATAAGATAATTTGCATAGTAAATATTAACTATATACTCTTTCACGTTAGGTTTTTGTGGTGAGACATTGGTCATCCTAACATGGCTAATTGCCCTGCAGGTCATTCAGGTTTGGTGAGGTTAAGAAATATTTTCCCACAGGCAAGGTAGTGTATACTGGCACCAACATTGAATTGGTGATTCATGCAGAACTATTACCCCAAATCACTTGATTGTGCCTTTGATGTAAATCCAACAAGAGTTAACCCCTATTTAACATGCGGGTGTGATATGTTCCGGATCCTACAAAAATACAAAACTGATTATAAAAAATTGTGAGGATGACCCAGATGCAAATAGGATAGATGAACAGCAGATTACGATATAACATTTATTGTCCATGTGCATATTGTTGCGGCTGGATAGGAAGGAATATTCGAAGAAAGTCTGGGGAAATCAGGTGCAGGGTTCTTAGAGGCAGGGAACTGGATCCAAGGCAATAGTAAGAAATGAGCAGGAGGCAGTGAACAGTGCAGAGTAGAAGAGGGTGAGTACTGCACAATATTAACTTGCGTGTTTTCATTTGCCTGGAGGCGACAAACTTGATGAGGGTTGTTGACAATTTGTCAGCGTACAAGACCAGCTTACATACACAAAGACAATTTGTCTGCTTTTGTGCCGATTTTCAGTCATCGATCAGGTTCGTCTCATCTGCATAGCAGTTGGCTTCCTTATCAACTCTTTGTCTTAGTACTGAAAAAATGAACCCAATCTTCTCATGTTTGTGATACCTGTGTGCACACACTTTTAACTCCACTGTGGTTTACCTATGTTAATTAGGAGCAAGTTTCACAGACTTTCAAAAAATGGGAGGATATTACAGTGTCAGGTCTGCAGGAGTGAACCGTTCTAATGGCCATTTTGAGTTGGATGTTTCCTGCAGCCTTTCCTCTGTACAGTTTAGTAAAAAAAAATAAAATAAAATAAAATGAAGTGATGCATTTTTATGCACATCGTTGGTATTTGTGTGTGTGTGTGTGTGTGTGTGTGTTGGTTCTTTTAGGAACAGTAGCTCCTTGGGTCTGCCTGCACCGCCTATCTCGGCCGTCATAACACCAGAGCCCGTCCGACACTCAAAGATTCCACTGCTGCCATTGGACAGCAGCCTGCTGTTTGAGTTTCTGCTCTTTCTCTATCTACTGGTGGCCTTGTTTGTCCAGTATGTCAACATCTACAGGACAGTTTGGTGGTACCCATACAGCCAGCCACCCACCTCTACCTCACTGGTAAGAACACACATGCATAGTTTCAGTTGCACCAATACATTTATTGTTGTACGGCTGGCTGACTTAAAATTTGAAATTGAAAACTGTTCAATCAAATTGAAATTATACTTTGTATAATAAAATCATGTTCACCGATGCCATATAATAATTACCCCTAGAAAATTATTGGTTGAAAAAGTACTGGAACATTGAAAAAATATTCATTAAAAAGTTTAAAGAAGGGCATATAAAACAGGTTATTGTGCATCTTAGGTTTGTCCTGAAATGTCCTGAAATCACCAACTCCTTGTCATTAAGTTTGTCTTTGTTTGATTCTAAGATGACATTGTGAAATCAAAATGTACTTTTGGCTTCATTGTCCAATGCTTGTTTACCTGCAGAGCTTCCATTTAATGGACTACCACCTGGCTATCTTCATCACAGTCATGCTGGCCAGGAGGCTTGTTTGGACAATAGTTGCAGAGGTAAACGCACTGTTTTATGTTTTTTTTTCTTTCCTCAATGAACCTCCTTGAAATTCTTTAGTACCTTGACTAACACTTTTAATTTCTTCGATGACAGTGCTCCTGATTTAATTCGCCCGTATCTCAAACTGATCATCACCATTGAAATGGATAAATATGCCATTCATCACCATTGAAATGGATAAATATGCCATTTATCCATTACAGGCCCCCTGAAACCACCACCATTTTTTTCAAATGATTTTTATTAAGAACAACATTGTAAAATCTGTTAACCACACTTGCCTCACATTCAGAAGCTTCTCCCAACATTTTATGGAGAGATCCACAATTTAAATGTTTTCACCTTTGGCTGACAGTGTATTTATTGATTCTTTTTACTTTAGTATAGCACCTAATTCTACTCTACTTGCCACCATCCATAAAACACTTTAACAGCAAAGTGCTGCTAGGTGTAAGAAAGTGCCATCCATAAAATTGAACATAAAACATGAACTATATGAATAATTAGATATAAAACAGATCCGAATGCCTGCATCAGATTGATATTTGACATTTTATGCAAATCGGTGAACAGTTGTATGGTCATAATTTGCCAATTGATCAAAGACCTCATTAATCGTCAATAAGACATTAGAGAAACATGCTCTCCTCTGATGTTCTGTGCTGCCACTGTTAATAAGCAAGGTTTCTCAGTGTATACAGTTGGATTTTTCTCAATATTTGTATTATTTCATAAACAATTAGTTACTCTCCTACTGCTTTGCCAAATCAACATATTTTGAGATTTTATGTTTTAATGCATTATATGCTTCAATGGGCGCTTCTTTTCTGGACACAGTTTTAAAAAAACAAACCATGCTCACAAAAAAAAAAAAGTACAAAATGCAACAGAGACCACTGTGTTTACTGAGATTTTATTGCCTGAACTGATGATGGCCGGATGACTGGAGTGTTTGAAGCGGCTTCAGTCATTTACAAGCATGTCAAGCCACTAGGCAGCGGTAGTTTCACCAAATTCTGTCAAATCAGAACGAGCATTTTGTCTCTTAACATCACCAGCGTGTAAGGGTGTCAAGCGATGATGTAAAGCCCCAGTTAGATTGCTACACACAACCGCGGATCTGGAGAATTTGGCAAATCTTTTTAGAGACCTTCCATTTTAATAAAAAAAAAAAAAATCAAAGTATCGTGAATAAGACAAACCGGAGACGTTTACCGCCCATTTGCAAGAACCCCGATTATGTGTAGAATGTGCCTTAGATACTGCATAAGGGATCAGATTCATCTAATTAAAAAAATGGCTTTCCTGCTTTTGTACAGCTTTCTCAGAGCAGCAGGGGGTCGCTGGTGTGCTATGTGGTTTTGATTGCAGCAAGACTGTGTCTGCTCACCATGTGTTGTTGGGTGCTCTGCTGGACCTTGGTCAACCTTTGCAAGAACCACTCTGTTCTCAACCTTCTCTTCTTGGGATACCCGTGAGTGTTTTGACTAGTTCATAAAACGTCTGATGAGAACATGCTCCAATACTGTTGACACAATTCATAACACACAATTATATTAATGGCCACCAAGACTACAGAGCTGTTCTAGGGGCTCACATATGTCTCATTAAGATATGCTACCTCTGACTGTGTACCCCCAAACCTGTTTTTAGGTTCGGCGTGTATGTCCCACTCTGCTGTTTCCACCAGGAAGGATCGAAGAGCCAGATGTCAACAGCCGACTGCGACTGCTCGGCCGACCACCAGCAGACGGACCTGACGGACACTCCCTTTTTTCGGCCTCGGGATTTCTTCTTATTATTACGAGAGAACCTCAGAGAACAGTTTGCCGCGCCGCAGCACATGCCCACGCACACCTGCCCACCGCACACGCACACTCACACGCCTGAGCTGATTCGATCCGAGGTGGAGGAGCTGAAGAGCGACTTCAATCGGCGGATTAAGGAAGTGCTGTTCAATTCGCTTTTCAGCGCTTACTATGTTGCCTTCTTGCCTCTATGCTTTGTCAGGGTGAGTTTCTATTTTGTCTGAATTCATTGCGGTCCATGACCATATTTCAAAGTATTAAGACACATTTCTTCTTCCAGAGCACCCAATACTATGACATGCGCTGGTCATGTGAGCATCTGATCATGGTGTGGATCAATGCCTTTGTGATGCTGATGAGCCAGCTGCTCCCCCCCAACTACTGCGACCTGCTTCATCGCTCTGCGGCCCACCTGGGCCGATGGCAGAAGCTGGAGCACGGGTCGTACAGCAACGCACCTCAACATTTGTAAGTAATCGCTCCGTCCCACGATTCTTAACGTTTCACAATTAAGTCGTTTGTTTTGTTTCCTCCATTCCCCAGATGGTCGGAACAGACGGTCTGGCCTCAAGGGGTGTTGGTACGACACAGCCGCAGTCTGTATAAAGCCGTTGGACCTTATAATGTTGCTTTGCCTTCTGATGTTTCACATGCGAGATTTTATGTGAGTATGTGCACTCATAAATCATAGTAACTTGTTAATGTTTCACTTGACTGATCAAGGGTTGCACCAGAACTAGTAGTGAAAATGATGAGTTCAAACAGCCGACAACTGCCATTTAGACAATAAAAATCAAAAATTAATCTGCGCCTACAGATGTTAAATTGTTCACTGGTGCATGACAAGGTTTTATTTCAGAAAGTGCCGTATGCCTTTTACTGTATCCTGATAGAAGCCAATTATCAGGGTTATGGTGATTTGGGAATTTTGTTGTTAGATTATTGTTGTTTTTTTCCGTTTTGTGTATTGCTTGTATGCAATTTGATTTCAACAACAATAGTAGGTGTTGTGTGGTAAAAATTCAACAAAAGTATTTTAGGAAAAAAATCACAAATCAAATACAGGTATTGTATAACATTCCACAGGCATTTGAATTACAGGAAGTGCAATGCATAATACGTCATCTAAAGTTAGATGTGCATCTTTTTACTTTACAATCCATGTAGGACTGAGTTAACTGACAAAAACAGAGAAGCCATTCAGTCGCGACCACGGCTATTGTCAAGGTGTGATATCTTTTATTGGCTCTCAAGTAATATTTTAAATGCCACATGGTAACGACAAAGCACTATTTTTGTCTTCATGAAACCCCTCAACTTAATTTCAAACCCACGAAGGGGTGTGGTGGCCATTGAGAAATTCAGGGCTTTTCAAAATGGCCAGTTGATTTCCAGGCCTGTGATACAAAATTCTCAGGTGAAAAGAAAACAAACTTTGTCTGATGATCAATCAAGAGATGAATTGTAAACTCAATGGGATCTTCAAAGTTGTTTTAAGGTTGAGGGTGAATCCCCATTTCAACTGTTTAGAGGTCAACCTTCAATTTTACAAGGATTAAAATCTCTGATGATATCCTCATCTGCTATTGGAATTTAATTTTTTGTAGCCTTTCCTCAAAGTTATAAATTTGCTGTAATGCCATCAATTTCTGAAGTACTTGCATATATCATTTTAAAGGAATTTAAGTGTAGAATTAGAATATATGCACATCAGAATCCGCATCCTTTGCCCATGAGGCCCTTTTTATCCCGGGCCGGAGTCATACCCTTTTTGAAATTTTCTGACCTAGTCCTGTCTTTTGTTTTTAACAGTTTCTCTTCCACAAACCATTGCGGATCCTGAACCTGCTGATCTGGATCGAGACCAGCGTGGTCCTCTATCAGTTGTACTCGCTGTTCCTCTCCGAGCGCTGGAACCACACTCTGTCTCTGGGCCTTATTCTTTTCTGCAACTACTATGTCCTTTTCAAACTGCTCAGAGACCGCATAGTGCTGGGCAAAGCCTACTCCTACCCGCTGCCGAGTAGTTTGGGCTTAAAGTCGCAGTAAAGACATACTCGACACCCAACGCGTGCGTGCTGGAGCCCGGGGGCGCGCGGTAGTGTTAAAATTGGGAGACCAGATGGGTGTTCGGCACTCACAATTGGAGGGTAAGGGACAGATAACTCATAATCGTCTTTTGATACGGTTATATTTTTAATGCAATGTTTATATAAACCTATTTAAAAGAATATTTTATTTTGTATACTATTTCCAGTTACGCCGGGCATTACCACCCTGACGACATTAGCATGCTGCGTTGTGTTGTTGCTAGAAGAGGGAGGAGGAGCCTTTTCACCAAAGATGTCCAAAGTGGCCTCTCACACGTCAAGTTAGACCAAAATCCCAACCCTCGAAACGCAAACTAAATCGGAAGATAAAGATGCAGCCGTTTTCTCCGAGAAGTCATTGGTTGAGATGAGCAAGTCGCTACCCCTCGCACATGCAATCTCTCTCAAATATTCAGCTGCTGTCAGCTACGTCCGATTGGCGTAAGCGCTGAGCCCGGAGTGTTTCGCAACGGTACGGCTAGTTGCTAGGCAACCGGCAGAGACTTAATAGTCAGAAGTGTTTAAAGACAAGTGTTGGTGCCAACTTAGATTACGCACAAAAAGTTGAGCTTCCATGTGAAAGGTCAGGATCAACCAAAAATAACCTATAACCTTTACAGGTGAGCTTTGACCTTGAGTTAATGTCCATCTGTTTAAAGTTGCGGTACTTTTGCACGGCTTTCTCTCCTAACGAGAGCAAAATGGCAGAATTTGCAATTCGGTTTTACCAAGGATGTCTACTTTGTCTTTGTGTGACTCCTAGTTTTGAGCTGTTTCAACCTGTTGATGACACATTGAGGTCAGGGTTTACTAACCCCTGCATTCATGTCAAAATGTGAATTGCGTGATGACTTTACCAATTCAAAATGAACCAGGAAATAATTCATCGCTCAACAATTTTTCCATTCAACTTCTTGTGAGACACAATGAATGACGCAACCGAACTGTCAAGCAGTGGGCAGGTTTCTACAACTAGTTTTCATGAGAGCCCGACAGTAGGCCACAAATTTTGCGGTGAACGGTGTCACAAGGTTGCCGATCAAAAACGCCATATTGTACCGCACTAACTTTGAAAAGGAAAAAAAAAATTGTTTTGATGTACGATTTAGCCATATTTCCTAGTTTGAAATATACACGAGGCTGAAAAAGTTTTTTGCCAAAGTGCACAAGGGAAGTCAATGGTGCAGTCATTGCCAAAAGCTTTTCAATATTCACTCTTTGTATTTTTTTCACATTTCTTTATTGTATCAAACAGATGGAAATGTACTTTGAACTTAGAGGTCAAATGAAGTTCACCTGTAAAGGTTAAGCGTGGAAATGTACTTTCAACTTAGAGGTCAAATGAAGTTCACCTGTAAAGGTTAAGTGTATTTTCGGTTCATCCTAAACATTTTGTGTGTAGTGAATGCTAAGCTGCTATTTTACAGAGCCTTAGTTTTAACACCCATCAAGAGAAGGGTTTATTGTTCTTGTCATCGAGCTACTCAACACTGTATGGTACTTGCTCTCACTTGGCCTACAAAAAGACCTGCATGCTCTTGCTCATTTAATTTGCGCCTGTGTTGCACATTAATTCAGGCTTTTGCAATGAGCATGCGTGAGTATGTCATCACAGTGTGACCCCAGGTGTTTTCAACCCTGGCAAGCAATCCTCCCAGCTCCGCCCATGGTTACATGGTACACAGCAGTGTTGTTGCCTTTTGGCATCCAATTCTATTCTACGGTCCTGACGTTCTCACCGGTAGCTTCTGGGTTGCTGTCCATTTCTAGTATGTTTACAGAACGAGATGAATTTGGCCAATGAAAATGAAATCTCACTGTCTCTTTACATTCTCGTTCACGTATTCTCAGCAACAGTTAGCGTATTTCAGGTCACCTTGCATGCTGCCTTTTTTTTTTTCAAAGTCTTTATGCATCCCCCTGTCTTAGGTTGAATGGTGCCTCTTTTTAATGCTCATTCAAATGTGCTGGCAAAGCATTTCTTTGGTGCTTCATTTACTTTTGCAATGCCCTGCATGATAAAAGGCATTCATGAAGCGGATCTGGTCTGTTCAGTCAAGCGAGGTTGAGGATGAGTGAGGCTCACGAAAGCCCTCTCTGCCTTTGTAGCGTTGTTGTTGCGTTATGTGTAGTTGTTTCCGCAAGATGGCGCTGTTGCGTTGATAAGAAAATACTAAGGACAATACCTGTTATCGCGACAACCCTGATAAGAAAAAGCGTTTCCTTTGTGATTGCTCCATCCCACTTAAGTGCTTGCTCAAACAACACACTCTGCCTGCTTTTGTTGGTTTGCTGAAAGCCTCTCAGATTTAAAACAGTCGAGATTTTGAGCTTCATTTAAAAAAAAAAGTCCCCCTTCCATGTGTCTTCAGGCAGGATGAAAGTTATGTGTGACATCCAAGCGTGCAGTTGTCGAACCTTTTGAGGATCACGTCACGTTGCAAAGTTTTAAGGAGCTGGTCCTCATATTTCGGCTTTTTACAGTATTCATTTCACCTTGAGCATTTTTTTTTGGCATCTGAAATAAAACATGGCGTTGAAATGAACATACTGTGTATTTTTGAAACTTTCAAAACATTTCATTTATTTGCCAGTTATTCGTTTCTGAACTCGGTAATACGATTTGAGGTTACTGAAAGAAAGTACTTTTAATGTGTTGCAACTACCCCTGAAGGTAGTGAAACAAAGCACTTAATGAAATGCAACAAGAAATGAACAATACAGTATTCTTTTTCAACTGTGTCCCCAAAGATGACTTGACACACATCACTTGAAGCTGAGCTTTGGAAATACACAATGGCATCACAATGTTCTACACGTTTGATTTAGCTGAAATAGGTTATGCTTCAACAACTTCTTTGCTCATTGAAAATAATAGTGTTATGAAAATAAAATTACACCTTTGGTTGCTCACTTGTACATTCATCTAAAATATACAGATGAGTAGAACAGGTTCAAATAGCATTAAAAAGCAATTTTTCCAGAACTCCCATGTCAGTTTTGTTATCGTCCCTGTCCAGCAGAACTACCGCTATACTATATCTAAAACACATGCTAGTTGCATCTGTGTTGCTCTTACAGCAATATAAGGTGTAAGACCTACTATGACCGCACTTTTTGGTAGCAAGACAAAACACCCAAAAATTACGTTCAATTGTTAATTCAACAATTCAAAAATGGACGCTCGAAGAAAATGGTTGCTGTCAACAATTCTTGCCTAGTCTACATTACTTTTTTACTAAATGACCAAAAAAAGCCTTCAATACTTAACAAAAGGGAATGCCTGTCAACACCCAACTCTCATCAGAAAGTAAATATGCAACATAAGCTATAATTCACCAGTAAACCCTGTGTGCCTGACCAGTTCCTTCAGCACGTAAGCATTATACTATGTTTTAAACAGTCTTAAACATATCTACATTTTTCCACCTGTTATTTCCAGACAAGCATTTGAACTTTTGTTGAGGCAATATGATGGTCGCCCGGCTCCTACAGTGAGGAAAGGGAGGGGTTTTGCCACACAGATTTAAGCTTTCAAGAGCGTAAATAGAATTTTTCTCATTCCATTCACAACACTTAACACTAAATTGGCAGATAGTATAGATTTGTAAAGAAATCTGAAATTTACCATGTTTAGTCTTAATGGGTTTCTGCCAGACAGGGACGTTATCACCATCCATTTGCTATCAATGCATAATTGTGATAGATGTTCCAGATTGTAGATATCCTGTCAATTTAGACAAAATTTTCACCGGAAGCAAATGCACTTGATTTGTTGTGTACGAGTGAGTAATTAGGCTTGGTTACAATTCATACAATGAACCCTCACACATTCCTTAATTTGCTGAAAAAGTCACTATCTGGTGCCAAGTGGCTGGGTTCAACTGAGCTGGAACGTTAAGGCCATATCCTTGTTGAATAGAAAAAAGTTTTGCTCCCATTTTGTACCATCTACAGATAAGTACATCGCTATTTGGGTGGGTTATCAATTATGCACGTTTTGCTTTTCACGGGAGTTCACTGTAAAGACTGCATCAGCAACTTTTGTCGCCACGATTATTTTTGGAGAATGATTTTTGTGAGCAGTCCTGACCAATAAGTTTCTGTCCTCAGCCCTCTCGACAGTCCACAAAGTTGCCTTTTATCCAGTAACAGATTTGAGCGTATTTGAGGGGTGTGATTCTCACGGCTACATTAAATTCCTGAGACGCCCCTTGACGCTCCACCCACTGGTGCCCGGAAAACACGCCGATCACTTTCCTCTCCCAGCGCCCCCTTCGGCTCTCCCACATCCGGGCGTAGACCCCAGACCCGCTGGCCCCGGGCTGGGCGTCGCAGTGCTGGTAGAGCAGGTCCGACGTCTCCTCTCCGGCCTGACAGAATCGATACACCAGCTGTCCCGGACGGTCATTGTCAAACCCTGAGAAGTGCACCCGTCGCCCAGGGAGCCTCTGAGAAGGAGGGCTCACCCCCAACTTCATATGACGTCGTTTGTGGGCCTTTTTGAGTTCTAAAAGCGCATAGTCGTAGTCCATCCCAATGTCATTGGCATTGCCTTTAATCCATCCTTTGGGCACATGCGTGCGCTTGGCTCGGATCCACTGGAACTTCATTTTCTCAGACGCGATAGGGGCGTCGTTTGGACCGCTCTCAACACGGTTGGTCAAGTTGGAAGTTAGAGACTGTGGGTCTCGTCTGGGTTTTAGAAAGCCCACTCGGAGCCTCTGGGCACCCTTCACATAATTTTTACCATCATGAACACAGTGAGCAGCCGTTAGAACATGCCGATCCCCGACAAGAGTGCCAGAACAGCCCGTGGACAGTTTGACGGCCACCGAGAAAGGATATTTAAGCACAAATTTCTGGCCCGCGATGCTGTATCGCCCATCGT
Organism: Hippichthys cyanospilos; assembly: GCF_059441005.1. Taxonomy (NCBI): domain Eukaryota; kingdom Metazoa; phylum Chordata; class Actinopteri; order Syngnathiformes; family Syngnathidae; genus Hippichthys; species Hippichthys cyanospilos. The sequence continues at coordinate 14,381,720 of NC_142372.1, read as the reverse complement.
GACCAAAGATCTGACGCTTCCGTCTGGTATGTGACCGTTTGCCTTTCTCAGAAGGTGCCAAGGAGTATGGGGGGTTTTTGCCGGACCCGAGGTTATAACCGTAGATCCCGATGGAGGTTTCAGTCAGTCGTCCGTCTGAATGAAGAGTCTCATAGGCCAGGAATTGCCGCAAGTCTGAGTAGCTGGGCAGAGGTGCCTTTTTGTGGCATTCTGGATCACACGGGGAGGAGACGTCAAGGCGCGCTTGAGACAGGAAGCGTGGGGCCGGGCGACTCTCGCTTTGCTGTGGGAGGACCACTGGGACACGCTGAAGAATCCAACGGGGTCGTGAGAAGGAGAAAACCGCGGGAAGTGTGACGAGGAAGAGAAAGATGTGGATGAAGGGGAACCTGTGGATGGAGCAGAGGATATCAGATGGACAGCGCAGATGGAACATTGTTAATTGACGGAAGCATCCTGTGAAATCCCATTTATGACGAGGGAATCCAGAGGCACGGACCTGCCGGTGTGGAGTAAACATTTTTGACGGACAAACTTGTATAAATGCATTTACAAGTATGTTTGAGAGTAATCCGAACGTTGGAATGTACTTGTCAGCTAAATGCTAAAAATATAGCCTTTTTCCCATAAAACTGTGGGGAATGCTTATCAACACTCTGTGGCATTATGGGAACAAAGGCAGTGTTTTTAAGCATTTAGATTATGAATACATTCAGACCTATTTGAAAGTACATTTGAACATATTTCAAATTACTTGCAAGCTACTTTTTGATTAGTTTTTTAAATACAGTTGAGCATACTCACAGACACACCTATGATGCTGCTGATCCTACTGAATATTAAGATACACAATGTTTGACAAATAAAAACTTTCTACAAATTACCCCAGCCACTGTGATGTCATTTTCAGTTGACAGCAAATGACAAAATGACTACGCTCCTGAAACGAATAAAAATGAGTGGACTTCTACATAATTCATTATCTACAAATGCATCAGAAAATCATGTTAAGGCTGCAATGAATATACTACTGTAAACAAAAAAATTGACTTGCAGCTCCCCTCCCCCAAATTTGCAGACTTTGAAAGTAGCATGTTGCTATACTAATATGTGGATTTGAACTCGATTATTTTTTTCAGCCCTCCTGTGCAGTATGTGTACAGTAAAAATCCATTAAAAGAACCAAGCCTGCAAATCTTAAGCACGGTTTAACAGGGTTCACAATAAATCCCATTCTGACTGCATGTTTGAGCCCCTTTGACTGCATGCATGGAAAACATCCGCATTCCCAAAACCGACATCACAGATTCAAAATTAACCTCATGGGAGCGGAGGGAGAGCGTTTCATCTGCATCGGAATTTGGCAGCTGCAGACATGCACTGTATTTAATGAGCAATATGTCAGACAGGGCAAAGTTCAAGCCCTAAGAGGCTCGCATGGAAAATCCCTAAAGTGTCCTTTAGTGTTTGGCCTTAAGTCTACAAAGACCGCCTGAATAATATTTTCATGCACTGCGTATATTTAGGACGCATAGATCAAGCTGACTTGCGTTACACGCACTTGGTCACTGCCCCTCCCCTCCTTGCGGTTCACGCATGACTTTTAGGCCATTGATCTACATGTATAGTCTTGGGTCTGAAAATAATAGAATGAAATCCCCTTGAATTAATATTTTACAACTGTTGCCACTTTTTAACAGAACTCTTTTAATAAATTCCACAGACATTGTGTTTTCTTTTTAACAAGATGAACTCAATACATTGTTTTCTCTTATACACATTTGATAAATGTGAGGTTAATCATATCACATTGACTAACATTGATTTCATACCTTTGGCCTGAAGTGGTGGGAAATAACACTATTCAAATATTTGACTCCACTTGGGGTAGATTTTTCAGGCATCTGTACTTGAGTATATATTTTCATATTTACTTACTTTTACACTCTGCATTTGAACTCAATATCAACTTTCTACATCTTACGTAATCAAAATAGGCATTAGCTGTTTTTTTTTATGTAAAATAGATGTAAATTGAGAGGCAATGTCAGTCAATTACGACCTTGATTGATACTGGCTTGAGAATTTGGGATTTTATAATGTGGGGAAAAAACGTGAACCAGAGGGCATTAATCGCAAAGACATCAGATTTAAAGAAACAAAATATTCCCAATCCAGTGAAATTTTTGGCCTGTCATGTTCTCAGAAATGCATTTTAAAAGCTTAGAATATGTGCAAACAGTAGCTTGCTCCCGGGGTTCAAAATTAAGCAATAAATGCCATTTGTTGGAATTTTTAGTCATCTGACACTGACACTTGGAGGTTACAGGGGAGAACATTATATGTGCAATGGTTCATTTTTCTGTTTTGCCAAGGTATCAAACCATGTTTTGTACATTTACCAGCGTTCATATACAGTATTTTTGCTTTTGTATACAAGTAAGTACAGGGAAAAAAAGCGGAACGTTCACTTTTTTTCCCCCCACAAAATATCACAAATTTATTTGGTTTGTATATGTTTTTCACTTAGGAAGACGTGAAATTCCCCAAAAGATCAATATCTCAGAAATATCTCGCTGGCTGTCTAATCAATGTATGCTAATTCTGTTTGGAGTTTGCGGACTTTTTACCACCTCTGTAGTCCAGAGCAATATGAGTCCTCATACTTTATGAAACCTTGACATTACTTTTATATCTAAATACTGTAATTATTTAATTTGGGGAATTGTTTTGAACAAAGCATGCAAGTATGTGTTTGTTTTAGAATAAAGCAGGTGTAAAATACCGTTTATTTGGACATGGATAAAATACTTACCGTGGTGGTCTACTGTTGGAGCGCATCGTTCACGTAAGATAAATGTTTACAGTCCGAGTTGAGGGGTTTTTTTTGTTTTTTTTTTACCAACTATTGAGCTGCAGGGGAAGATCACGACTTCTTCGAACTAATCCCGAACCGATATATGAAGTTGTCCCATGTCGCATGTCTTTTGAGCTGCAATGTCGCGTCTGTGCATGCAGGAGCAGAAAGTAGAGGACGGAGGAGGTCTCCAGCAGGCGTGTCTGCCGACCGGCCGCCTGTCACATCTGCACAAAAGAAACTCCGCAGGTCAGTCACGTGACATAAGGAGTCACCGCCGAGCCGGGTACACAAACGTGCTGTTGTTTGAGCCAATGCATGTGGGTCATCATTCTTTCGTTGGAGGACCTTTTAAATCCCGCCCATCACATTTTAAACCACATATAAAACACTGAAACATGCCATTTCTGCGTAAATGCACTTGTCCTGAGAGCTAATGTGACGATAAAAAGGAAGAGAAAAGAATGTTTAAAAATACAGTATATTGAAAAATATATTGGAGCACAGTGATCCCTCGTTTTTTGCAGTATTTTTTTAATGTGAAAATGCTATACATATTATTTAAGACAAATATTCCTGCAGTACACATATGTACTTCAATCTTAAATGATTGAACCTGATACACTGTACAGTAAGTGAGCAGTTAGACCTTTCCTTTGAAATCTCGCACGGCTGCGGTCATACTAGTAGCGGCCCAGACACTGTATTAAAGTCAAATCTGTACATGATCAAACAGGATAGCAATGGAGAGTTTTCACTTGAAATACCATTTTATTTTAAAAGAAACCTAGGTAAGAGATTTCCAACAGTCTGGTGAACATCTGCTCCATTGTGTTTCTGCCATGACAATGTCCGTGCAGTGACCGTTGGAAATCTCTTACCTAGATTTATTTGATCATAAAATGGTATTAAAGTGTAAACTCTCCAGTGTTATCATGTTTGATCATGTACAGATCTGACTTTAATTCAACGGGCTGGCCGCAGCTGTGCGAGACTTCATTGGAAAAGGGGAACTGTTCACTTACTGTACAATGTATAAGGTTTAATTATTTAAGACTTAAGTAATATGTGTACTGCAGTAGTTCCGAGGAGGGCCCGTGGCAAGTGTATTTATAGTTACCTCGTCTGTCTGGCATGCAAGAAACCGTCACAATCTGTCCCCACAATACAGTTTAGGTTTTTTTTTTTCCCTAAAAAAAAAATCAGTGAAAGACCGCGAAACTCGAAGCCCGAAGTAGCAAGGGATCACTATATCTCCAAAAATGCCATTTTCTCTTGTCCCTCCCAAGTCCCGCCTTAAGAGATGATATCGCATCTCCAATAAATAAGTTACAGTAACACTTGCATTTGTTTTAATAAGCATAGTATTTCAACCAATAATTATTATTGAAAGAAGGTGTCCCCCACTACATTTCACGCAACCCTGCTACCATAATCTTGAGCGTGGTAGAAGAAGAATGCAGTGAATCACATGGTAAACTTGATTTGACATCATCAAAGGTTTTCCAAATGAATGGTTATAGCAAAATGGTTCTTACTTTTGTTTTTCATATTTTTATAACATAGTCTTGATTGAGTGTCTTACACTCCCTCACACAACCCTTATATATTATCAGAATAAAACACATGTATTTATTTGTTTTTACTTACTTACATGTAAGTTTTACATTTTACTTGTGCACAAGTAAAATGTTTTCTTTGTTCAGCAGTAAAAGCGAGCTAAAATAAACAGCTAGCTTGAACATATTTCTGAGAGAAAGTTATGGATTTATCCCATATTGTAGCATGGCTATAACACGATGATTTTCTTTCAATAACATACACACAATTCTGCCAATTAACCTTTTTAGCTAAAAAAATAAAATGCTAGGACAGCTTAGATTTTTGTCAAGGTTTTCAATGGTATACTATAATGGTAACTATAAAGAAATAAATATATATAAAAATAGACAACTGTAAAATCTGACAATATCAACCCTGAAGCACTGCTTGCATGTGCTTCATTTTAATCAAAAACCCTGTTATTTGCAACCCTGCCATACTATAAAGTAATACTAAAATCAAAATAATGTGTTTTATTGTGAAGGGTTTATTCAGCAATACTTTTAAAATTCAGAGTTGTTTCTAACAAAAGAGGACAGGACAAATACATTGATTGTTTACAGAAAATCTAAGATTTAAAATCATAAAATAAATAGTTCTTTTATTATTGTTTGTATTTCAATATACTGTACCTCCATTTCTTAACAATCCACGTGAGAGCAGGTTCTTTGGAGTGAATAGCAAGTCGGCAAAAAGTCAAATAAAGTTGACCTGTTATTATAAGGAGTGTATCCCAGCTGACTTTGCGTAAGGGGCGGGGGTCACACGCTTGACAGTCAAACCATTTAATTTTTAATTAACCTTACCTGTGTGTATTTGGACTGTGGGAGAAAACTGGACTCGAAAACATTCAAGTTGTCCTTGTTAAAAAAAAAAAAAAAAAAAAAAAAAGATTTTGTCAATCTGTTGAGCTTTAGTGGTACTTCCCAAACTGAATTTGGTTTTCCCCCTCTCTTTCTAATTTCAAATGCATGTTGCATTGATTTGGTTCTTTGAATTGATGAGTTTTTAGTTAAGCATGTCAATGACTACATCTCCTTTTTAGGGTGGACCTGCTGGCTCATATACTGCCCTCAATAACCCGCAACCCCTCCTATCCCACAACACAGTTACAATTAACACACATACGCACTTCTGAACGTGAATTTAGGGCAAGGGGTTCCGCCAGCTTCTCCCCGTCCTCTTATCAGCCCTCACTTTTGGATGTCGTGTGCAAGATATCAAACATTTTAAAAATGGAAAGGAAGTAGTTTTTCATTAATATGTATTGCTCGGTGCTTATGAGAAAGACATGTGTTTGAGATGGTTATGAAAGAAGCCGTGTGTTTGACTGTGCCCACTGTTGTCACGGAGACCCACATTCCCTGGACTACTGTCCATGTTAATTGTTGAATTCCACCCACTCTCATGCCTCTGGCCCCTGACACGATCTAACAAGTATGGGCACTCTCGTGTACTGTATTTCAGTCCCTCTCCACTTCTTTTTGTTATCCCAGTTTTTCGCCTCTCACTTTCTCATTTTGTTCTTGTTTCTCCATCCCTCAAGGCCACAGGACAGCTGTTTGGCTCAAGCAGATCACCACTTAGGGCCTTGAGCAGTTCCTCGCTGTGAAATGTTTGTGAACCCGGGCCAAGTCTCAGGGCGAGTCCAGGAGGAACATACAACCCAAAATCCGTTTCATATACAACTTTTAATTCCTCATGACCAAAGGTAAACACCGTCAGCTGATGCTAAACACAACCGATGCTAATTCATAGCCTTGTTTAGTCACTGTGGGAACTATGTGTAGCGTTTTTATTCTTTAAAATCTCCCTTGTTTCCTACAGCATCTTAGAAAAGTAAACACACCCCTCACATTTCTGTAAATACTTTCTATCTTCGTTATGGGGCAGTATTAAAGAAATAAATGGTATTACTACAATGGTATACAGTTACTTCACAACCCAAAAACACAGCCCTTAATCAGTAACCGCTGGCAACAAAAGTATCTACACCCTCAAGTTAAAATGCCCATATTTTCAACAAAATTGAGTAGGCCTACACAATTCAAATGTTTGCAACTGTTATCTTTTGATAGGAAAACACTGTAAAATTAACATTATCGCACTGTAAAAACTCATTGTCCGATGCATCTCGTGTAAGTGTGTAAATTCATGCGCCCTGAAAATAACTTTGCTCCCGGTCATTATCACTGACCGGTCGAAATCACTGGTGCAAATGGGGGTTAGGTACATGAAGGCGACCCAGTGGGTATGTGAGAGCCAATTGGATCTTGTTTTTTATTGCCGTGACAGGAAGAGTACATTTTCCTTTTCAAATAAAGATCAAATAAACTGGACGTGAAGAGAGACTTTTGTAGACCTTTATTTTTTTTTTTACTTCTACGGATGTGCATTGTTTCACAATTTGGTTGGGGATACTTGGCATAAAAATAAATAATAATAAAAACAAAAAAACAGATACATCATTGAACGAAATGATTGTGATCCACTATTCCAAACCATTAGGGACAAAAGTGAGTACACCACAAAATGATAACGTACAAACTGGGCCCATTTATTTTTACTCAACAGTGTCATGTGACCAACTAGTGTTAGAGGGTTTCAGGAGTGAATCTCTAAAAAAAAAAAAGGTGTCTCACTTTAGGGTGTGCTCACTTTTGTTGCAGCATTGGAGAAGTGCCATTTGTTCATTGTTTGTACGAAAATAAAAATGTGAGCAGTGTGCTAATTTTGAGATACATTATCTCAACCTTTTTGCATAATTTCACCCTCATTTTTCTTTGTTTAGCCAGTGCTGCTATACTCAATTATTTGCACTTAGGAGTTACGACTGCTATGTGAAGGTTAACATTTCTGTGTTTTCTTAAGCAGTTACAGAATAATGTAGGGAATTTGCTAAGTACACAAGGTTATTCATTCACCTTCATTGTGTGTTTTATTTTATTGCTCGTTACTGTTATTTCCCATTAATGTCGTTTGGAAGGTATTTCTGAGGTTTACTGTATGTTGATCCTCACACTGGCAAGACTTATCGGGGTTTTCCCTTTATTTGTTTCTCATCCACACATGAAGGATCGCTTGTTAATTGAGTGATTTTAACCCGCCCCTGGAACTCGGCCTTTGGACTGTGTGCATGAGTAAAACACTTGGCATGGCTCAGCATGCCGACTTCCTGCCCTTTTGGAAAATGACTCAGGGCTGGTGAAAGATGCACAACAACAGTGAGAGCAACAATATGTACGCACTTGAACGTGAAATTCACTGTCCAAAATATCTTAAACAGTGACTATCTGACTGACTTGTGAGAAATCATTTCAACTGAACTGGTGAGCCCAGTGTATCATTTTGATAGACAAGAATGGACACAATGCTCTCACAAACTATGCCAAAACCTGAAGTGCAATGCAATTTATTTAAGAACACTATATTATAATGTACAGATTAGTTAGTAGTGCGTAAATTTGTGCTATGTCATTTGTAACATTTTAATTCTCATAAATGTTTCCATCCTCACATTTTCTATCGCGCTTACTTCCTTTTCAGGTTTGTGAGTGAATTGGAGCCTATCGTAGTTGACTTTGGGTAAAGCACAGACTACGCCCTGAAATGGTGGCCAGTTAATCAACAGAAAGAAAAGAGTTGGAACTGAATCCACGCTGTCTGCATGAAAGTCAGATGAGGTAACCACTCCAGCACAAGTTATCCACTCATGAATACACAACATTTTCAACCTAACCAATTATGTCTAGAGAAGATCTGCTAGCTTGATTCTAATATGTAGACAAGCTAATGCAAATTAGCATAGAGGTCACAGTAATGTTAAGCTTGTTATTGTAACATGCAAAAAGCACAAACAGAGTAATACTAATCCTTGCACATATATTCTCTTCGTTTTGTAGGAGCAAGGAATTTTGTTGGGTTAGTAAGGGACCTTCTCTGCATCATTTTAATAGTTACACTGCATTTTCCATTTGAACTCGAGTCCCTGAACTGGGATGCGGACATGCTAACCACTGCTCCACCGAGCCTCAGTGAAGCTAATTCAGTCATTTATTATTTTACAATCATAATAATCATAATTACCACCTTGAATGAGTAATGGGCCTGCGAATACTGGAGGGTCAGCTGGGCTACTGTCTAGCTAACGAGATGGATGGATGGAGACTTTGGATAGGTAATGAGCTTGTCTTAAGTCATGACAGTGAGCAGCATGTGTGTGGCAACATTTGATTGATTGGTCTGTGCGTGTGGGTGGTTATTTAAAATACTATGTACTGCTTGTAGCACTTTAATTTTCTTTTGTCCATCATAAAGTAGAAAAGCGTTTACTTCAGGCTAGTTTGGTTTTATATGACAGGAGGGGATTCCATGTAATTTCTAGTTTCCTTCCAACTAAAAAAAAGTCTGTGAAGCTGCATGGAACATTATTATTTATTACCAGTTGGATCTTGCATAGGCCACAGCACATAGGTGATTTATTTCAGCAGTCTAAACAGTAATCCAAGTTAAGCATGTCTCATTCATCATTAGAATGTCTTGAAATTTGCCATTTCTATTTCAAAAGGTTTGTCTGCTGCAAGGAGCTGTGACTCAGTGACCTTAAAGGAAACCTTTTGATGAGTCAAGTGCAGTCTATCAGCCAGATAGAATTAAAGAAGCGGTAATAACAGTGGATCAAATCTAATAGCGTGAGAAGCATAGCGGATGCCCGGGGCTTTATAACTTTAGAAAATGCCCACTACAATTTCTTCTGTGGACGTTAAACTTTTGGAAAGTTCATGGAAAATTTTCAGTGAGAAATTAAGATTTTACCAGATTTTACTGGAGTGATTAAGTTCACGTCACCTGTGTCCCTTTCACAGTGACACAATATGACTCACACGAGCCAGAACAATGACTGCTGTTGGCTTCCTGTTATGGCACTTATTCTTCCAGTGCACTTGTTGCCCTATGTGTGCTTTGGAATCTCAAGGGTCCAACTCTTCCATCCTGGTCGAGAGATGGTGGTGACATGCGACATGTTGAACATGAAGTGTCAGCATACAGACTAGGTGGGCTGGATCTTCAGCAATTTAATTTTCATTTTCACTGGCATCTCTTCTTATCTTGTCCATAATCAATTTTTTTGTGACGATGAAAGTCAGGAATTTAGAATCGGAGCTTACTGAGCTGGAAGCTAACCAGTTCCATTCTTCTTTTAATTGCTAAAACATTCTATCACACCAGTTTTGGCTTCAATAAAAGCACTAAAACCGCAAAAAGTGAAGTGGGAAGTAGAGGGAACACTGTATTCTAAAAGTATCTGTTTCCAATGGCTGTCAAGTGGCTGTGACGTCTTTACGAGGTAATAGATACGCTGTACAAAGTAATTGAAGACTTCCTGCCGTAGTCTGCCTTTGTGTCTGCTATCATTCCACCTCTCCCACCCAGATGCCCTTCCTCACATATGAAATAACAATTGCCGTAGTAACTCCTTGTCGTGCACGGCATCATTACTAATCAGTAGGAAGTGTGGAGCTTTTCGGGTTAATTAAAGCTTCCGTGTGGGAAATGGGGTTCTGCTCTGTAGTCTCAGTTGGAGGGAGACCCGTGTGCCATGCTAACAAAGGGCTTTTCCATGTTGTAACATTAGGATGATTGTTCCACTGTTTTGATTGTTAACTTTGTTATCACTCCATCAGGGCATTTCTTATGAGGTCATTTTTCAGGTTAGGTATGGTTTTGGATGGAGTATCATATAATAAGCTAATGGGTGGATCCTGCCATCGCTAAATCTGTCTATTGGAAGAGATGCAGCATTTAAAGGAGCCGTAACATGAAAAGTCAACATTTTGCAACTTTTAACCATGTACCAATCTTAATTTCTCAAGGCAATGCCAAGGGCAGTGAGGATGAACCCAAGGAACAGGCTTAAATGGTGTTGAAAGTTTATTCATATTGCTTTTTGCTTAATGCAAAAAAGGATAACATTTTAGGTGTACTTATTCATCTTTTTTTTAAACAGATAATGATCTTATTTGCAGTCACCACAAGTGTGTGTGTGTGTGTGTGTGTGTGTGTGTGGGTGGGGGGGGGGGGGCTTTCTCTTTCCTAGAGGGCGCTACAAAAAATAATTGAGACATATTGCATTAACCTGTCTAAGGCATTTGACATTATGAGACAGTGGACTCTATCTCGTATTTGGAGAATTGTGCAATTGAAAGTCTCCACATCCTCAATGTAATGTTAAATGATATTCTGCCATTTCTTCTATGGAATACTTTTTAGTGGGATTTTTTTGTGTCTCAGGGTAAAACTTTATTTTCCTTTTTTATATGTCATAAACTGGATTTCCTGTGCTTTTGAGTAAGTTGGGTTTAGCTGACTGGCAAGGAAAAAAGATTGGATTTTTTTCCATAGACAGTGCTTAATGTCTGAGGGAGTGGTAAACATTTGGAATTTATCATGCATCTGTTTTTTGTAGTGCACTGATTGTCTGTTAGTCATTTATCAAGCTACACACAGGCCCTCAGGCAATTAGTCTTGTAGTCTGGTAGTACACTGATTTGTCTTAACACTGGATCATCTGTAATATCAAATAAATGGATAGCATTGAACCTCCATCGTCCCATACCCACACAAAATGGTATCAAACTGTGTATGAATTGCCCAGAAACCCTTTTTGACTGTCTTACATCAGCTTACAGTAAAGCGTGCTGATCAAGTGCACAAGGAATGGCGATAATGAATTGCAGCAGGTTGTGAGCCCATTAACAAGGATTCATCTTAAAGGGTGTGTGTGTACCAAACGACCATGTGTGCTCGGAAAGAGACATTTGATACTTCATAAACAGACGTATGCAAGGGGACGTTTTTGCAGCACCATAAATTGTGTTTTATCTTCACATATACAAAGTGAGCATTAATGGTCTTTTCACAACATGTTGTAACCTTCCTCTGAAACACGAGAGCACTTTCTTTATCCATAAACAGGCTCCCACCTACTATAATATTTTATATGGAAATGTCACACTTACTGTCTAGTATTGCACAGTGAGCTTCAGTGAGAGGTGCTAATCTTTCTTTCCAATGAGAAAACAAAACAAAGTGGGCCAACATCTCAATAAAGATAGTTTTCATGCCTGAAGTTCCATGTTTTTGGGGGGTATGCTCATGTATGTTGCCTTACAAGACAGATGCAAAAACAAGGATGTTGCTTAAGATGAGGAAGAGGAACAGGATAGGTGGAGGCCTGAATAGAAGTATATTTTACGTGTGTGAGACAAGGTGCTTTCTGGACTTGAATGTACTTGTGTACATGTGAGTGAACAAAGCTGTGTGCACACTCTAATTTTCATACGTCAGAAATGTTTTTATGGGACCGTGGGAGTAGGCGCGGCTCGTTCGTTTTGGCCTTGTCTTTGAGTGTCTTCATCACAAGGAAGAAATAGAACTTTTTTTTTTTTCCGGCCACCAGACTGAAAATGTTTATTATCACTGACAGGCCCTTCTTAAGTAGATCAAATCAAACAATGAACTGGCTTTAGTCCTGAACCTATTTTTTCCTGAGGTTTTCCCTTAATCTTCTGTGATTACAAATTTTCTCTTCTGTTATGCTAATCTTAATTTGTAGCCAAATACAAATTAATTTTGGCAACAAGCAGTGCTTACTTGCACTCAATAGCCTACATAAACAAGGAATCAATGCTGGCTTGGTGGAACAACTTTAATTGAGCTTAAAAAGTGGTAATTGTGGAACTGTGTATTAATTACTACCACATCCCTCACTACCTTTTCCAAACTACAGCAAGAATTCCTTCCCAAAATATTAATGATTGCATGCATGCAAAATTGATTAATAGTAAATAACTCAAATCTCTACCTAACGTTTTAAAGTGCACATAGCTTAGAAATTCAGCTTTTTGGAGCTTTTTAACCATGTTACAATATTATTTTATCACCCTAAACAACGCCAAAGTGTCATTTTCCTTCATTAGTGCATTTCTAAAAGTTCCTTGGTTTTTTTGCACACTCAGCCCTGGCCCGCCCGAGCAAATAATAAGAGACTTTCGTTCATGTCTCTCTTGGTAACTGTGTGGAGGTACCGCCTCTACACCACCCCTATACTGCCCATGCAAGAAGAAATGCATGCCCAGCTTATCTAAGGAGTCTCTAAGGAGTCTTTTTTTTTTTTTTTAACTTTCGGTTTCATTCTGGTGTTAGGGACAAAAGATTTTGCGGCCAAGTAAACAGCAACATTTCATTTATTAGTTACAAATTTTTGTTGTATAACTGTACTTGCGAGGAGAGTGGCCACGAACCTGGTCTTCTCAGACCTCCTTCCAGTCTAACTGCACATCTTGTCTGCTCCTCATTTATTCATTTATATTGGCCCTAGGTACAAATGCCATTGCTGCCCTAAAGGATTGGGGGAGAGATCTAGCAACAATGCAAACCATCAGTTTGTGATAGTGAGGGTTGTAGGTGCACTTCCGTGCTGTGATCTTCTTTCTTAGGAACACAAAGACTGACCTTGCGCTTTTCCGTCCTTGGGTCGGTTCATGGCGCCTGCTGTTGTTCCTAGAGCCAGTTTAAACGTGCTGTCTCCTCAAACCTTTTTCGCAAACATACAACCATACTAAACTACCAATATACTTATTGCAAAAAACAAATATGGGATAACCAATTTCCAATTATTCTAACAGCAGTGTGCGGTCTTTTGACGGATCTTTTGCTTACTTGGCTCTCCAGTTGATTTTGATGTCAGTAAAAAGCCTCTTTTTGGCTCCTTTATTCACTCAACCTCTGACTCCCATCACTGATTACTGCAATGTTAGCTTTGTTGTGTTTTTTTTTGTTTCGTCGTAATGATCGGCTTTCGAAAGATGTCAGGAAGTGGTCACGGCAGACAGATGTGGCTTCAGTTAATGAGATATTTCACTTCCTGGTTAGAAATGTTGGTACTAAAAAAAAACCTCATATTTCATAAAAAATCAAATCACTAATGCTCTAAAAGTAAACCATCATGTCATCATTTATTTAAATGTAGAAAGCTTAAAATATGGGCCTTTTAACTTAATTGCTCTTAAATTGAGATATTGAGCTTTGGAAATGTGAATGTGACTGAAATGTGAAAATGTACCATAACCTTTACAGTCCAATGTAATTTGGCCTTTTGTAACCTTTTAAATACAAATACAATTACAAAGAACTGAGTGACAAAATTCACAATAGAAGTTCAATGACAATCTCCAAGGCACCCGATTCTATGTGTTCTATCTGCAACTCTTCAAGTCTATGTGTGTGCGTGTGTGTGTGTGTGTAACAAGCTTGTTTCGTGTCGCCTTGGTTTCATGTCCTCAAAATGTGAACAGCAGGATGAAGAGGATTGTTTGCTACAAATGATCCACAAAATGTCTTGGTCCATTCAAGCATCGCATGAGTGTTATTATGATATCATATTTTTGTTTTATCATTTAGGTTCATGTATGAGCCTCAAATACTTGCAGTATACAGTGAGGCACCAGGCAACGATCAGATCTTCTGATTTGCCTCTTATTGTTGTTAAACTGACCTCAGTTTGGCGAGGAAAAACTGTTCTTATCCTCCAAGTGACTATCACTTTTATAACAATAGAGTTCCATTACAAGTGATGGAATTAGTCTGTGTGCGTGTGTGTGTGTGTGTGTGTGTGTGTGTGTGTGTGCGTGTGTGTGTGTGTGTGTGTGTGTGTGTGTGTGTGTGTGTGTGTGTGTGCGCACATGATTTGTGTGGTTCTGGGTGGGTCCTCTTTTGGGAGGACATTTCTCATTCTTAAAATATTTGTTTTAGATTTCAGTGCCATCAGTGTGCTAAAAAATTGCCCAAGGTCAGACAAAAGATGCATACACACACATGAACTCACGCACAAAATGCAGTTCCGTGAGCTAGCTAAAGTACTCAAACTCTATAGATAAGTACTTTATATAAATATGAATATGGATAAATGATTAAAAACAAAAGAATGGTAAAAGTAGAAATAGTCATTTGAATCCCTAAGAAGAAGGAAGACTTTTATATTTATATTCACCACAAAGCATTCTCTCATGGGTAAGGGTTATTTTGCTGTCATCCTCTCTGGAGGCTGAAAAGTGAAAGAGAAAAAAACAAAACAAATCCAAATCTGTTGTCAAATGCAGAAAGCAAAGAAAAACCTTACCAGGAAAACACACTCAATTCCAGAAACCCCAAAAGTCTACTAAAGTGAAGTAACAAAGTTTTTCTATTTTGTCACATCCCATTGCTGACAATGCTACAACGTGCCATCAATTCTCCACTCACTAAAAAAATTAGCCAGTCCTTCCTCAAGATTCTTTCTTCTTTTCAAATTCTTTTGTCTTGGATTACTTTTTTTTCTTTTTCATGTTTCTCTTATACTGACATAATTTGTACTCCCAGTGATTTGTATTGTTTTGTTTTCCTGCCTCCATCCTTTCAGAGCTGCCCAGGCTTGGCTGAGGGCCTCTTTTTTTACATCCATCCCAATAATGCGCTGGGGCACTATCATGTTCCATCATGCTGTGTTCGGGTCATCTATAGGACAATGAACCCCCCCGAGTCCCAAAAAAGGAATCACAGTTTTACATCCCCTATGCAGCACCAAAGTGCTTTAATGATAAGCAGAAGTTAAACACAACCCTATCAGATTATAAAACATACACAAAACTTGTTTTAGTGGAAAAAAAAAGTAAAACATTATATATCACACAGAGAAAGCTTAGACCTTTGCAACAGCTTGACAGCAGAGTAAAAAAAAAATCAGTAAAAACAGTAAAATAAGTAGGCCAAGAATGGCTTGGATTTAAGTGACGGCACACATAAAGAATTTTGGTTTCTTGTTAAGGCAGCAAATTACTCATTGCTCTTTTGTTTATCGTAGTGAATTTTTTGTTTTGTTTTGTTTTGTTTTGTTAGAGACGTTATTCCTTAATGTTTTAACCTCTCAGAATCTTTAAATAAATAAACTATAGACGGATTAAAAACACCTTGTAGATAAGGTCTTTATTGGATCGATGGCCGAAATCAGTATTGGATGGGAACAACACAGCAAAAGAAGCCTCAAAAGTTTGACATCCCGCACACTCATCTTGCCACGGAAATTGCAACCCCAGATTATAAAGAGAAAATGTATACTTTACAATCTTCTTTAGGCTACATGAAAACATAGAAACAAAAACAACTCAAAAAAAGTCAAAGAGAAATTACATTCTGGTTTGAATTAAATGCATTGTGGGTTAGGGATTTGTCTATGTTATTTTGATTATGTTTCGAGTAATTTGCCAAACCAATTGAGCAAAATCGTAAATCAAACAAGTCAACACCTTTTTCTGATGCTCATGTCACTCATCTGGCCGGGCCCTGTTTGGATAAGAATGGCGACCTCAAGTGGATAAAGACAGAACCTGCACCTCACATGGCACATGCACATATACTTAAGTGTTCAATAATTAAAAATCGGTGTGAACAAAATGAGGGGGTGGAGGGGGTACAGATACGGATCTGGTTGCCTGTCTGCTTGCCTGTCTGTCTGTCTGTTTGTCGGTTTGTCTTTCTCTGTTTATCTATCTCTATCAGCACACAACAAACATATTGCAAAATCAAATATTTAACAGTACCGGTTCGTTGAAAACATGTATTCATCCACTGAGAGTGAACGTCTACATTAAAACACATGAGAGGGTGTCATGTGACATGAGTCTCCGTTTTCTGGAAATTCCACAGATGTCTGCTTTTGACACTATCTGTAAATGTGCGCTTTCGCTGTATGAGAAATACTTCGAGAAACCACAGAACATGTTTGAAAGGAAGTCTTTAAGGCTCACATTAACTACAGCCATCATCATGAAGGTGCTGCTGCTCAAAATTATTTTCTTACTTGCATCTTTAACAGGTCAGTGAATAAATAGAAAGATTATCCCATTATAAATTATGTTTAGATGTAACTGAAATTTTATATAAGAGAATATTAATTTTCGGGGGGGCATTTTCAGGTATGTTATTGCTGACGTTATTATATATGTTATTCAGTCATGCCATTATATGGGCCATTGGAAATGTAAAAAAAATCACCTAAAATGCACCATAACATTTTTTAGATTACGCTAACCAATAATTGTTTCCGTAATTTTCTGAAAGCACATGTTCAAATGTTTTAATATTTGAGTACATTTTATCATAACGTTCTCAAACGGAACAGAAATATTTGCAACATTTTTTTGTGAGCACTGTGTGGAACATGGAACATTTGTTGTCAAATTTCCATTTCATTCAAAATGATTCACATACAGATATGATCAAAGAGTTCATTTCTATTCAGCTCCAGTGTCATCAAGTATTTCAATTTATAAATGTTTTATTGTTGTATTATACTTTCAATCATGTTGTATTTCTGCCATCTCAAACATTAATATAATTACAAATTTACCATGGCTTTTTGACATTAATACATTACATATTGCTGAAATGCTGTGTTCGCTTTTCTTGAAATCACAAGGTTCTTTGATGCCCAATAATGAGGATGTGGTTTGAGGAAAAAAAAAAAACCGCCTCTCTACATATAAACAAAGTGTATTAGGGTCATTCCAAAATTTGAGGACATGTTTAAGCAGAACCATGGAAAATGCACTACTTATTTTATAAGGTCATATTTAACAATCCACTTTTCATTTTCTGTGCATTCCACAACTTTATAACAAAGGAGTGTCCAAATCCAATCCTCAAAGGCCTCTATCCTGCAGGTTTTTAATGTTGATCTAGAGAATAGATTTTTCTCCATATGCCCCCTTAGCTAAAAATGAGTTTGACGCTGTTGTGTTAGATAATTAATGTAAAATTGTAAAAAATAAAAATAAATAAATACTGCATATATGTCAAAAAGTTCATGTAATATTTTGAATCAATTTTGAAAGAATTATATTACTGTATTTCATTCTTATTACATTATTTCAGCAACAGTTACAGTTTACCATGCAACAAGTATAGGTTGTGCTCCAATTCAGAAATGACCCGCTCAAAGGTTACATTTAGAAAAGCGCAAACTTCTATTCCACAGGTGGGTGCGTAGCAAAGCTCTATCAGGAAGTTTTTGTCAAGGAAGGTGAGATGGTTATGCTGCAGTGTGAACCAGCAGGCAATCGCCTCGATCACGGTCGAGTGATATGGACCAGTGAGAACAAGCTGCAGGTGGACCTGTGCAACATATCGGTGTATGAACAGAGGCAAATGGGTCTCCTGTGTTTTGACAGGAGCCTTGTTATTCTCACTGCTTCGGTGAGCCATCAGGGCAACTACTCATGCTCGCAAAGGTAAAGTGGAATCATGCCCGTTTGGATAAACTGGAAAAAAGATTGTGAACCACAAGTAAACTGCTGGTTGAGTGCAGAAAACTCCCAAAGGCACGCTGAAAACTCTGAACCCTCTCCACGACAGGAATGCAAGCGACCGGTTGTGGTTCAGGCTGAACGTATACACCGCATTGACTAAAGAGCTGGAGGAGAGAACTCGGTACCCGAAGATATGCTTCGCAAAGGAGTCCTGCACTTTGAAGTGTCCGGATCACAACATCCCACCCAAGAATAATCCCTATTTTACCAGACCTGAGATTATATGGCACAAGGTATTTAATTTTTTTTTTCATTTTTTTCCCCATCATTTAAATGATGTGATTAAGAATGAAAGCGCATCACATTCTCATTTACCTTGTAGGAGGGTGAGTCAGCAATGAGAGTTAAGAGCTACTTCTCAAGTGTAAAAGACAGAGACCGTGGTGTCTACACCTGTACCCGTCCTTACCTGTTTGATGGTCAAATCTATAACCTGAGCCATACATTGGTGTTGAATGTCCTCCCTAGTCAGCGTAAGCCTTCCAAAAAGTATTTGCCCTCTTCCTGGTTGCTGATTTTTTTTTTTCTGTTTTTCCACTCTCATGAAATTCATTTAAGTTGGAACAAGTTCAAATTGCCTTGCTAATGACGGTCAGAGACATTATACCTAACTGGAGCCAACTAGAAACAGCTGTGAACCTTCAGAAAATTAGACCCACAAACAATTATTCTATTCATTAATCAACTAACCGATTATAACCAATTATTATATATAACCATTATTTCCTCGAATCATAATGTCCGTGCATTTTCTGCTCTGTCAATTTGAAATAATGCCCTGTCTTATAATAAAGGAATTGGCATTAATCAATTCTTTAAATAATCATGAGGTGCAGGCTTACCCTCAACTCAGACCCTACTCATTTCTCAACCATAAAAATGACATTTAGCAAAAACGTCTTCCAATCAAAAAGTTCCAAAGCAAAAAACATTTTTGACAATAAAATAACACAAAAACACCTCTCACATTTGCCCAACAATCTCTTAATGATTCACAGAATTTTGAGTGCTTTCCCTCTGCTTTGCTACTTCATGATTTAGACGCCTTGTTCTAATTAATGGTACAATGAATTCTCCAGCAAAAATTCTTCTAGGAGAAACACATCTTCACCAAGTCATCCAGGAATCAGGTCGTGGGCAAATACTTTTCTTTTGTACAAACTAAAGCGACACATCAAATATCTTTTTATATTTTTATAGGCATCTTCAAACATAGTGTCATCTTATTCCCATCTGCAAACCAAACCTTTTATGTGGACGTGGGTGAGCATCGCTCTTATATTCCTTCAACCCATGTTCCCAGGCTAGCAGTGTGAGCTACGACCATGTGACCCTACCTCTTGTCAACAAACAGATTTTTTTTAAACTGCTTTTTCAGGTTCACCAATTACCATCAAATGTGAAGCTATATTACATATATTACCCAGTTCACTGAGTTGGCTGAAGAATGACGAATTTGTGAACAAGAATGTCTCCTACCCAGTATTCAGCAATTACACCCGGTAAGCCATCAACATGCAATCATTCGGAAAAAAATGTTTTTCTAATATTACTGTCCTGCCCTCATTTTACAGCAAAAATACAGCTGAAGGAGTAAAACACACAGCAAATCTGGTGTTTAAAAGAGTAACAGAGGCTGATCTATCAAATAGTTACACCTGTAAATTGCAATCCATCTCTCACAGGCCGAGCTTTGTCACCATCACCTTGGCTAAAAATGGTAAGCTTGATCAATACATGCAAGATTTTATGGCTCATCATGTAAAACCGCATATGTAATTTACACAAAACTGTGCTCATTAAAAGATAGGCATACATACGTTTCAAAATATTTTACATACATGCATATAAATATTGCTAACATCATTAGCGCACTCCATTGACAAGCTGTCTCTGTTTAATATTATTACCTGTATCTTTTATTTCTCCTTTTAGTCAAACCTTCCCACATGTCTGTGGTACTCTACCCACTGGTTATTTTGGCAGTGATGGCTGCAACTACCATTTTCTTTGTTAAATTCAAAATTGAAATCTCACTCTTCCTACGAGACACTCTGGGCTGCCATAAGAGAATCTCAGGTACAGTACAGTATAGCAAGCCGGGATATCATGGGGCAATTTTTCAATGCCTCGTGTGATAATGTTATGTAATCATGTCATGTTTTGATCACTCCTTGATGTAGTCATTTCATGTTTCTTTGGTACCTTCACGTATCATATAGCATTTTAGGGGAATCAAGTGAAGAAAATGTGAAGAACAATGTTTTCAAACCTTGAGGACCCCTTTGCTAGAGCCTGTCACCTGAAGTAGATATACAAAATTTTCCCCCATGATCAAATTGGATTTTTCATTTGTTCGACAATGACTTGATTTGGGATTTGAGTCTAGGCCATAATATATGCGTATCCATAGAGGTGGTCACTCCTGCGGACAGCAATATTAGCGCTATTGTTCTTTGCTGAGGATAAAGGCTATGAGTTATGTTTATTACCTCTCTACATGTACTGCTCCACCATTTATGATCAAATTTTCATTGCCTTGAGGGTTAAAACGCTGTGACATAGCTATTTGTTAGCTTTTGATGAAAGTATTAACTAAGCAGTTTTAAGGGAAAGTCATGTGGTTGTTTTAAATGAATGATGCAGTACAAATAGGGCTTGACCAATATGTTTTTTTTAGACAAACTGCAATACAGATATTTGGGAGGGTGTTCAACATCATTATCTTTGTCTTATGATGTAATATTCTCGTGTGAAAATAATGGCTAAAATCCAATTATTAGACATACAGTAGTTATTATCTTTGCATTAGTCGTACACTGAACATGAATAACCAGGAGAGCAATAAACAGTTTCAAGTCGCTTTTTTGAAGAATTGTTAGCTAGCTGCTTCTTGTTGTGAAGTTCACTGCTATCATATAGCGTTTGTATCATGAATGTTGGCTTGTCAGGCAAACCAAACGCTGGCTTGTATGTGGAAAAACCTTCGAGTTACGCATATCTCAAGACCCCACTGTGATATTATAAAACTTTTTTTTTCTCGCTTTTAGATGGAAAGATGTATGACGTGTTTCTGATGTGTTATAAGAGTGACCAAGACACAGGACTGAAACCATGCGATACAAGGAATCTGGAGATTGTTCTTGAAGAGCATTTTGGTTATAAACTCTGCCTTTTTGATCGGGATGTTCAACCAGGACAAGGTAGTCCATTTGCACAGTCGCAATAATTTGCGTCTAATCACACTCAGCTAACAACCGATTTTGTTGATGTGTCACAGCTGTGGCCGAGGCATTTCTAGACTGCATAGAAAAAAGTCAATCGGTGCTCCTGGTACCTTCTCCTGCGGCTCCGAATCTGGAGACTGGCTTGTTGAGTGCCATCCACGCAGCCCTAGTGGAACGCAAGACAAGCTTAGTTGTCATCAAACCTGAGAGTGCAGAAGAAGACAAATGGGATTACGCACCTGAAGCCTTTCCGCTCCTTGAGAAGGCGGGCCACTGTGTTATATGGGAAGATTTAAGCTCTCTGCGGCCTTCTTCCGCCTTCTGGAAGAAGCTCCGCTATCACCTTCCAGCAGCAAGCACTCAAAACAACGCTTTTCCTTTAGAAGCTTTTCCATATTAAGTTATCCTTGCCTTGTTGACGTCCGAGACATAGATTTGCTATAGGGAAAATTCCCCTGTTGTGAAAAGTTTCTGGCTGCAAATATAATTTCGTTCTAGAGGAGTTCTACTGTATACTGTAAAAGTAATGCTAAGATTTTTGAGTAATTTATTGTGGAAGTAATGCAGTTGAAGACTCCCTTACTGTGAATTTACATTTGTTTTACATAATACCCTCACAACACACAACTCAATCAATGGTATATAAAGCCAAATTACATTTTTATTTAAAGAATAAATGTTATCCGAACACTTGAACTTCCTTGTCAATTTTTCCAAAACCTGTCATAAAGAGCAGAGAAAGCGCAGGAACTTGCCCTTCAATTGTTTCAAAACCAAATTAAAAACATGAGAAACAGACTTTCATGGTCAGCTGAAAGGACAGGAGAAACGGATGAAGGGTTCAGCTCTGTCTCAAACTTTTAACAAGACAACCAACAACAAGTGCTAACGTTTTCTTAAGGTCTTCAAGGATTTTAGACTCAAAAACAGTCATTAAGTTGAAAACCTGTAATACAATGTGAATGACAGGATTAGGCGTGATCCTTACTTCTGAATGAAGTCCAGCGTTGACGATCCAGCGGAAGAGTATTGCAGGTCCAAGATATAATGTACAGTATATGATGTATGTAGAAACAAAGGGTGTGGGCCCATTATGATCGTTTCATCAGTGACTGTAAACCATCCACGGGCTTCATCATATCACTTGTAAAAACAGATAGCACATGTGCGATGAGCACTTCGGTGTGCTTTAGATATAACTAAATACTATCCATTGAAATAACACGAGTGTATCGCAAATAGACTTAATGCCTCAAACCCACCTTCACCAGTCAATCCAGAAGAGAAACAAATTTCAAATTGTCGGAGTGGAACATCAGGAATCTTCTGCTGCTGGCTTCTCTCCCATCCATCATTCAACAAGTCTCACATGCTCTTCTATTTTCAAGTCCTCTCTGCACCTGAACATCCCCTCCAACCAACAACAACAGGAGCCTATGAGGTTATGCTAAAGACTCCGAAATCCAATCACTGTCTAATGTAACAAATGTATGTTCTATAAAGTAGCCTCCCTCATTTAAAAAACAATGCTTGTGTGTGCACCTGGCCAAACTTTGTCAAGCCTGCGAGAGCAACAATTGTTTGACTCACTTTAGACCTGATTCTAGCGATACTTGGATTAATCTATTGGCTGTATTTTGTCTGATTAGTGGGTGACGTTCTCTTAACTGTACTCCATCTACATCAAATCAAGATCATGATTACCAACTTACCTGCCAATATGTTGCAGCATAACCTGGTACAACACTGGAATGGAATGCATTGTTTTTACCTATTTACTTGTGATCTAATAAATGTGTTATTTTCAGTGACATTTAGAGCAAATGTGAATTTTAACTGTGATTTTTTTTTGTATTTCCCATGGTATTATGGCTTTCAACATAAACCAACACTGAGGCAATTTCCATGATCTCATTTTCGGTGAACCAACACAGGAAGTCACTGTGTACTGTAGCAACCACTTATTCTAGCATTTTCATCCCCCTCTGAAACGTTTGTTTTCTATCACTCACGCTACATAAAATATGTGCTGGTTTGAGCGCAAGTGCCGACAAAGACATGATCCAATCATCTAAACAGGATGCAAACTGGATATGTTCTTCTCTTTTGGGTATTTACCATTTTGATTGAAGGCTGCTGCGAGAAAAGTAATCAACGTGATGAAGCAGGTATGTTTGGAGCCAAAGGAATGTTTAACCCTCGTATTTTTTCGGTTACAATTATTAGACTTTGCAATGTTTTTATGTTTCATCAAGATAAAGCATGAAAAAAACCACAACAGAGCTGTAATTTATGTAATATGTTAAAAGAGGCCAAAAGTCAGAAGGGCATCAAGATCAAATCTCTATAACTGTTTCAGATTGGCGCTCCAAAAATTATTGACTGGAACGTGATTTAAATCTGATTTGTCCCACTCATGCCATTATAAATAGTCATTTTCCATTTATCTGATGTCATATCATTTTTTACGTCTCTTGTGGCTGGCACAGAGATGGTCAATGTGCCCATTTCTGTCATATAGTGGTGGTAATGTTAATTATAAATACTTCGTAGTTTGTGTAACATTTTCTATTTGTGTATACCGTATAAAATTAAAAGTTATGGTTGCAACACAATACAACTTTTGTTGTCCAAAAATAAATTAACACCTAATTTTTTAATACATATAGATATGTATGGATAGGTATGATGCCACTGAACATTTTGAGTGGTTGAAAGTAAAAAGATGCAAAATGGTTTCATTATGACACCTCAAATGCAGAAACATTTTTTGTAAAAAAATAAAATAAAATGTACGATACTTTTCACCATCCGCCAAGGGTAAAAACATATTGGCATTTTTTTCAAACGAAAAAGCCTATGTTTGTTTTTGATGTTGTCTCCAGCTCTTCGCATGACTACAACACAGCAGCACTACCGAGCTGTAGAGGCTGAAATGTTTTTGATGCCGTGCACCAACAAAAAGGTGACATGGCACAAGATTCGAGAAGACGGAGACCAAAATGGAGGCTTCCATTTTGACTGTGGGAAGGAGTTCCTAGCCGAAACCAAACATTCAGGAAATTACACTTTGCTTACTGGGTAATGTTGCTTCTTGTGTATACAATTGTATTAGTAGTGGCTCTCAAACATTTTAAGCCAACCTTCTTTTAATAACACCGGGTTCAATTCAAAATCGTCAGAAAAATGAAAATTGTAATAAAAATGTTCAAAAATAAACAGTTCTAGAAGAAAAAATGCAAATGTTTGTGAAGTTTGAGTCTACAACAGCTTATAAGCAATGCAAGAGGGGAAACAATTAAAAAAGTTTTTAATACAAATTTCCAAATAAAATTTTAAGAGGTTTTTTTTTTTAATAACTACAAATAGTCACTGATGTTGTATTAGTGTTTGTGTTAAAACATTAATAAAAAAAACAGAACATTTAATAAGTGTAGTTCATGCAAGTTTAACTTTTAAGTACAACATATTTGCATGTAATATTCTTATAGGCTTGTACTTGTCGAACATTTATGTCGATATAGTTTTAATTTGGCTTTTATGTGTAATTCATTTTTGAATGCTTCGCATTGACATTATTTACATTTCCCCCAATAAGCACAGGTTAATGTTACAGTGGTTCACAATAACATTAAATATACTGATAATGCGAGTATCTTACGCTCTGTAATACCTATATTGATGTCACTAGAGGTACGTAGATGAAGTCTAGGATGAAATTCAAAAAGAAAACAATACAGCAAAGATATGCTTCATTTCAAATGCTCCGGAGTGCTTTGTGTTTCGCTCACATTTTCTATGAAACTTTTAATGAAATACGTTTTTGGACCTCTGTGCTGTCAAATGGCAGCAAAACGTTCCTCTATCTTCAAGTGTTGGACAAGCAACCGCCATGTTACAAGGCTGTGGAGGCGGGCGTCACGCTGACTGCAGGTGAAGGAGGAGAGATCCCCTGCCCTGGTTTCAACTGCACTATTGGCGCAGATGTCACCTGGTACAAGGTGAGGCATCTTGTGGGGTAAGTAGACATATTGTGTACATGATCCTAAAAAAGACTTGGGTATGCTCTCCCTCAGGGTGACAGAAGCATGTCAGAAATGCGCCGTGCCTCCTGTGTGATGATGAAAGGCCAGTTGAATCTCTGCACAGTGCGCCAATACGACACAGGCCGATATTTTTGTGACAAACTCTCTATAGAACAAGGAGTTGAATGGACCTACAGGAGTTCTGTTTTTGTAACAGCTATACGTAAGTGCCTTGCTTGAGAGTGAAATGAATATACTATTAGCATTTTCATTAGGTATAGATAGGGTGACCAGATTCCAAAATAAAAACATATTTTATAAAAAATTTAATCGCTAGTCAATCAAGTGAGCGGTAGGTGTTTTTTTTTTAGGGTTTTCAGGGGTTAAAATGTGTGACTATCTAAATTAGTAAATAGTGAGCTGGGAATATGTGAGGGGTCAATGTGCTTTTTTTTTAACCTCCATTTAAATGTCCAATGAGGTAACATTTGAACTTTGTTGTTCATCAGCCTCAAAAGACGTCAGTGCCATTCCAACGATTTCATTACCTGATGGCAGCAGAGCAGAGGAAGTTGAGTTTGGTAAGCACTGTACATCCAAACGAAATCACCTAATTGGCGGGCGTACCTTGGCTGTCGGAGGGCACTTACTGTACCTGAATTCATGCAACTCTCAGACCAATATCAAGTCACATCTATTAAGAGATAAAAGATATGTACTTAATAATTGTGTTTAAAAATATTTGGTGGCACTTCCTTTTCACTGTCTAGCAGAATTGATGAAAACCACAAAGAGTAAAGCTTAACTCATGCAGTGCCATGGATGAGAATTCCCATCTTTCAAAATAGTAATAACAATAATAAATGATAACATTTTGGTCAAATACATTTTTATGGCTTACCTAATATCCTGTAAGTCAATCGAGCACTGTCGTGCTAACTGTGACTAGTGGATGGCAGTGTTTCCACACTTACAACACAGGCATTACCTACATCAGTTCTAACTGAGGAATGGAAGTCATTCTTGCATTCGGCAGCACCTATATTTACAAAGATATAGCACACGATATTTTGTTGGCCTTGAAAGGTGAGTGAAGACGCTAAATATACCACCCCTTTAGAGCTTTCCTTTTCAAATAACACTTGGCACTGAGAGAGTTCATGTTTGTTTGTATTTTTTTGTGTTTCCTTTAGGGGAGTCACACATTCTGACATGTCTGGTGCATTTTCCTTTTGAGGTCAACTTTTCACCATTTGTGCAGTGGTATATAAATTACAGAGGCAATGCGGACAACAAAATTCTGCTACCCAAACAGAGCCAGAAGTGAGTCACTGTCACAGTGTAACGACACTTTAAACATCAAGCTTGTTTGCCATATGTTTGGTCATTACTAATAATCAAGGGAATGTATTTGTTTTGAGAAATAAAATTATTTTCATCTTCCCTCCAATTCAGACAGGAAAGGGTGATATTTACAGAGATCATGGTGACACACACATCTATCATCCAGGAGGTGACGGCCCTTCATCTGAACCACACATATACTTGCATGGCCACCAATTCTTTTGGAAACAGAAGTGTGACTGTCAAGCTTGAGAGGAAAATTAAAAGTATGCTATATTGTTACTTTATTGAAGTACAAAATCTGAATTTTCACATTCTAATGAATACACATTGTCTGATACGTTTGAAAACACTCAATATTTCTTTTCCCATACAGCGAGTAAATACTAATAATGCCGCGTCACACCACCTGAGTTTAAGTGGTCTCAAGTCTTTTTTCTTTTATCAAATTAAAAGTCATCAAACACTGACATGTCCGCTTAAGATGTAAGTTCAACTTTAACCACTCATAAGTAGGGAACGGAATTGAAAACCAAGTCTTATTTTGAACCGCTTCCCAGTGTTTTGATTTCTTGGGATCATCAGCATGCATGTTGTGTAGCATAATAATGTATGGGAATGTTATTACAGTAATAGCCCAGGGCGCAAATGCTCAAAGGTTTGGTTACATTTTACAAGGAAGGATGAAAACAGGGCAGCTTGCATTGCTTGTAAAGTCAATGTGCATGCACACACACAAAAAGTCGCAACATAAAAACTGAACAGATGCTTGCTAATCAACCTGTTAATTCCCGCCCATTTCGATACAAGAAACAATAAGAGAATCAATAAAGAATCGAATCGTTTGACTGAATCAAAAATGGAATCAGAATGGTCAAAATATTATCAATTTCCATCCTTACTCGTAAGTATGTGTGACATCATAGTGAAATGGTGAATGGACTGTATATAGTGTTTTTCTACCTCAGTTCCTCAAAGCGCTTTACACCGACTACTCGTTTGTCTCGTGATGACACAGCATCAGAAGCAAATAAGGGTTCGAAGAACACTTCCGCACGGTCACAATGGTTGAGAGCTTGAAGTTGCAACCTTTAGGTTGGAAATGGACCCTGGCAAATGATCATTGTTAAATAATATACATATAAGACCATTAAATACTACAGAAGCAATATACTAAAAATTGTATGAAATCATCATCAATGTCATTATCCATCAATCCATCTATTATCTGAACCACTTATTCATGTGTGCTGGGTACGTATATATTCCGGTCAGTTTTAGAACCTTAATTCAAGTCCTTTGGTCGAGGCTGATAAGTTTATGTCTGGAGATGCATGGGGGTCTAGAGGTTAGAGGTCAACTCAAGGTTGATTCTGCTAACTTTCAGACAACTTAAAATATATGTATAACAACTCTATGCTTTACCTGCAGGGAAATGGCCATCACTGAATGGCTATCCAATTGCAGCATTACTGTTGGTTGCTGGTGTGGCTGTTGTTTTGCGTGTGAAATGGTTGGAACTAAAACTTATCTACATATTACACTTTCAAACTGGAAAAGATGATGCAGGTGAGGATGCAATGCACACACGTACTGTGGTACTGAATAAGTATCAGTTGATGTCCAACGGATGAGCTACACTGAGTGAAAACATTCATCTGCACAGGATGTGGTTTCACAACTCAAAATTCTACCACACAGGGAAAGTTGAGTTCTCAAAAGTTTCTGTCAAAAGTAGGTGATTCCAACCAGATGAAATATTATTTTATGAAATTTGAGTAGTGGTGTATGTATATAAAAAATACATATACACACAGACATATATTTATTTATTTATTTATTTATTTATTTATTTATTTCACTCTGATTGATATTACATTTCCAAAGATGACAACAACTCACAAATTGTGCATTTATTTGCGTCGTTAAAAAGACTGTGCATTATACTTACAATGAATGTCTTTTCCCCTTTTATCAGATGAAAAAGATTTTGATGTGTTTTTGTCTTATTTGTGGACACGTCCACATGAGGAGACGTGCCCGATGCTCTCCTCACTATCTGGAACAGAATTACACAGTAAGAGAACATTTTTTCAGGTCAGTATAGTGAAAGGGAAAAAAAAAGGCAAAAACAATATATTCATTTTGCAGATCCTCCATCAATACTCGAACCATTCAAATCTGAGCATATCATCAGCCAAACGAGGCCACCTGAGGTGCTGATTCCCTTGGTTTTGGAAGACCTGTGGGGGTATCGTCTTTGTTTGCTGGAGAGGGACATGCTTCCTGGTGAAGGTCAGAGGATCAACTCTCAGGACACGTAAACATGAGTGGAGTCATGGTTTCTTATGACATCTATTTTCGCTTGGCAGCCTACACCAATGATGTGGTGCGTGCAATCCGAAGAAGTCAAATCCTCATCTGTGTTGTGTCTGCTGACTATTTGTCTAACAGCAATGCTGTGTTTGTCCTGGAATCAGGAATTCAGGTAAGTCAAAACCTCTGCTGAAGCAAGTTTGCTAAAAATGTTGTCAATATTTATAACAGAAACGTAGAAGCTTTTAAGCATCATCAACTCTTTATACACTCACCCAATAGACTCACACACACAACAAAAAATGACCCAACCTTTCCCTAGTTACTGCAGGTGTTCCCCAGAGGTCCGTTCTTGAGCCTCTCCTATTCATTACCTATATCTCTCATAGGCAGTTTTTTTTTTTTTTTTTATTTCATATTGCTTTCCACTATTTAGCACATGACACATAGACCTACTTTGTCCCTTGACAGCAGTAGCCCCCTAAATAACATTACCTGGCCGGTAATCCACCAGAATCAACCCACTATAGTATAATAAATTATATAACTATATAACACTGCAACTATATTATATACTATATACAACTATATTACTCCTTTTTGTCTTCCAAGATTTTGTTACAGGACTCTGATCTTAAAATTCTGCTGGTACGGACAAATAGAACATCGACAGAACAGACGGATTCATCTCTGCCTTCATTGGTCCAAAGGGCCCTGAGAGTGCTCCCCAGCCTGGACTGGAATGTGGAACAAACTGAAAGAGTGACTGGGAAATTCTGGAGGTCACTAAGGAAGGCCTTACCCAAACAAAGTAAAAATGTGTCACTCAAGTCATATCACATTCCCGTGCCAATTTCAGACTCAACAATCACAGAAACAGAGTTAAAAATAGGGATCTGATCTGCTCTGATACCTTTTTTTCTCCAGAATGGGTACGAGTGCAAGTTCTTACATTTGAGTGCTTGCCAATACAAAGTACCAATGACGATAATGCCAAAACAGCCTGCAAATAGTGTTGAAAATGTGTCATTTTAAATGAATAATGTTTATACACACACACATGCCAAATATTTATCTACACACACACACACACAACTTTTCAGGTTTAGTAACTATACATGCCCTTTTGCATTGTGCCATCCTATTTGTGCAAATATTCTTGGTGTAGCATACATTTAATCCTCGCTATGTTTTACTATTTGAAAGGAAATTCTCTTCTCGGTGTCAGTAAACAGCTTGAAACAAGAACATGGACCCTTTGTCCAGCTGTTCACCATATTTCATTTTGGGTGGTATTGGTGTCATTGTGTCGGATCAAGTACAAGCACAGAGTAGTATGGAAAACACAGAGCTCAACAAAGTTGGGCTATGTATTGGTGTCTGCATTTACTATGGCAAACATGAAAACAACTCAAAAATATCTTCCAAAATGTTTATTGGGGTGTCTTTATACAGTCTTCTATAGTGTACAGTCAAGAGATTGGGCAACCATTTCCAAAATTCCACTGGTACGATGTTAATTGAAAAAATTGCAGGTAACAGAGAGGAACTGAGCCAATTAAAAGCAAAAAGGACATCCTCTCTTGGGGGCATATTCTTCTGTAATCCGAAACGGCAGACGACTGTGTCAACAGCGTCCCACTTATGTACCTTCATAGGTGGAGCAACCATTAAATGACGGCGACCCTTGACAAATAAGTCAGTATGCATTTTGCTCTGGAGACTGTAGCATTGTTGGGACTTCTGTGCTCTGGCACCTCTCAAAGGCAAAACACCATTTTCCATACATCGCGAGTGATTTCTGGACTTCTGGATCTGAGTTTCATAATGAAAGTAGGAGGCACAGCCGTGCTCATATGTCTACTAACATGAGCAGCGCTGTATTTGCAAAATACACCTCATGAAAACTACTAAAGTCAGACATTAGTGTCTCCCTCAGACTTCACCAAAGCATGCTTTTCTGGTGTTTGCACACATATTTCCAAAGTGGGTGTGTCTGGCGCCTGGATGGGAAAATGACCGCACCTTGAACGTGCATAAGAGTTGTGTTAAGAAATTGACTTCAGTTCAAATGGGACAATATATCCCTTAAGGAGCCCTAAGATAAAGCCTAAGACTTGGCCTAGTAGTAAAATGTAATTTATTTTATTTAGGAGGCAGGCGTTTGCATGGTTTTACAATTGGACAATATTTCATGTTTTAGGTGACCAATTAAACAGACATTTCGTGTGTAATTTCATAAAAAGAAAAAAAAATACAACAGAGAGGGAGACCTGTATGTGATGGGGGCTGGCACAGCTGGCAGATAAAAATGGAAGTATGCAAGTAAAAAAAAAGATCTGTCACTCTTGGACACAACAAATCAATCTACAGCTTAAGGTTGCAAGATTCTGGATTTCTTTAGCAGTGGCAACTTTGCAAAGGAATTAATGAGAAATTGAGGGAATGAAATAATTCACAAAAATTTAATATTTACTATTGATAAGGAATTAATTACTGAGCAAGATATTTTGACAGAATTCTGACTTAAACAACCAGATTTCATACACGCAACAGCACCTTGCCTTACACGATTCCCAGCTGACAAGGTTTTGCAGTCTAGAGCAATCACTAATTTAAAAAAAAAAAAAAACAACAACAATTTGGAAATTTTCCCTAACTGCCCATCCTACGGAAAGTCTGCAGAAATGTTCCACCTCTTTGCAATCTTACTAGGGATAAAAATGAAGAAGAAAAAAAAAAATCACTCATTTATATACATGTATACACAAAACGGCTCAAAAATCAAGTCCACCTCACCAGCTATACACATATAAAGAAGCAGGAAGATCGGCGTGAACTTTTCTTATTGACCATTAAATGTAATGAGCAGAAAATGTTATGCTTTTAACTTTGTCACACATTGCTGTGTTTCTCATAGTGTGGCATACAGCTGTAAGGTCATAAAAAGAGAACCTTAAGTATGCTTGCTAGGACATCCTCAAAGCAGAGGCTCTGATAACATAAGCCTTTGTAGTGATCTCGGGAGGGATTTAATGTTGACTTCAGAGGCCATGAGTGGCGAGAAAAGATTTTTTTTTCTTCACTTTTTTTCTGTGTGCGCCTTCAGCTTCCTCTCCCAAAGTTTTTGATTATCAGAGAAGCCCTGCTTGCCCTTATTGAAGGAGTTTGGTCCCGCCGATGTCGGCGTCTCCCTAGAAAGATTTCAGATAAATATTGTGTTAATCTTGACTGGACTTGACTCGATACAAAAGAAAAACACACTCAAGTAAATCATTGTCTGAATGGAGCTCTTCAACTCACTGCCATACTGTTAACAACACTAAAAATGTCACAAGATAGCACCATAACAATACTTTTGTATATGTCAGGGTTCACTATAGCATCGAAAATGACAGAATTAGGCTGTATTTGGTCAAGTACCTGCCAATGTTCTTCATCCGCATCTTTGCTTCAGGGGGCATCTCCTCAGGTTCACTCTACAAGGTGAGCACATTTTATCAGGGTATTTGCATTAGTGGTCTCTGTGCAATATATACTGAATACTGTACGTCTGGAGATTTTTTTTCCCCTAACCATAAAATTTGTCTTTGTGAGGTGAAATAAAGTGTCTAATTATAACATGAGTCCTTCAGCGTAATTATTCAATTAATCTAAAAGACCTCAAAGCCATCATCACTATCTGACACACCAAATAGCTCCTCCCATTTATATCCTGATATCCTCTCTTTCCTGCTACTCATTTGCACAAACATCCTCATTGCTCTCACACGGGTAGTCATCTTCGGACCCAACCAGTTTGTTTGAGAGGTCTTCTGAGATGATTTGCTGATCATCTTACTTGGGACGTTCTTTACCCAAGTGACGACTGTTGGGAGATCAGAGCGTGGAAGGGCAACATCCCTTTGCTGTTCCTCCCCCCACCTGCCGAGCTCTCAATTTCCTTGCTTTTCTGAGTCATTCCATAGCAGTGATATAGCAATATCTTAATTATATTTTGAAACCTAACAAGCAAAGAATTTATTGAGGACCTTGCTATTTTGAGATTTTGCAGCGCATAGAAAACAGCTTTAAGGACTACTCTTCTTCCCAGACTTGGAAAAGCCTTTCATTCAAAGTTGTCTAGTTGTTTAAAAAAATTACAGTCGTGTTATATACTTTTTCTACTCCAGTACTTACGTCATCATCCTCATTGAAAACAGATGCCAGTCCAAGCTTTTTTGGAGGGGCTGCTGGTACAGGCTCTTTGGGTTTCTAAGGCAACATAGTGAGTACAGAAGAAAAATAAATTTTACAGGATAATCCATAACTGTGGTCTTGTCCTTATTCAGGTCAAGATCCTGCATCACAATTACCTCTTGGTTATCTAGTAAAAACATTAAAATAACCCGAAAGATTCTCGCCTTACTTTGGGGGCTGGTCTTTACCCTCCCTTAAACACATTTTTTTTATTTGATCACTGTACTTAAGTAGATTTTTCAGGTGTCTGTTCCTCACTAAAGTATTTTTCCTGCATTTTTTTAACTTGTACTCCATGAACAAACATCGGGCCAGCTCAACTATAACACAACAAAGACGAAACCAAGAACATGTACTCACACTTGCTCCAAGTTTGATGGATATGGGATTGTTTTTTTTCGCAGAATTGCTGCTCATGCCAAAGCCTATTTTGGAGGCTTTGCAGGGCGCTGGTGGGGCTGACTGGCTTTCGTCCTCGTCCTCGGAGGAAAGATGCTCGGATGTGCGTTTGAGTTTGCTCGCTCCTCCGCCCCCCGTGCTACAAGAGACAGGCTTAGTTTTCACTCTGCCTCCCTCCTCCAGCGGCCCTGCTTGAGGCAAGACAACTCACCAAGGTGAACAACGGTTTTGTTACAAAGAGCTAAATAACATCATTGGCTGCACGGCTATGTTTGGAGACATCGAATGTGACACACGAAACGCAAGTCTAGTTCATGCGTGCAATGCCCAGCCTGAGATTCGCTCACAATTCCTTCGACTTTGGACACAAAGCTTTAATTATCTTTTAAACATTGTCACTACTTGTAATCATAATGCGTGAGCACACGAATACAGATATTATTTTTAAAGCGATTTCAATCTACGATAACGCTATCTCTGCAACACCTGACGTTAGCTCGTTATATTTTAGGACTCTATATGTGGCAAATTTCGGATGTCTTAGAACTAACGTACACAAAGAATAAACAAAAACGGGTTTAGGATAAGTCAATGTAATTGAAAAGGCACAGATATCACCTCCGTCGTCGCGGCGGTCTCTCCTGTTGCGGTCGATGCTCGCCATTTTGAATTGAATGGCTCTGTGACTGCTTCTTCTTCGAGTTAGTTTCGGTTCTGAGCATCATAGCGCCCCCAGCGAGGAAACCTTTTATTTTTCCTCCGCAATTTTTCATCCACTTGTTTTGCGATTAAAGGACATTTCATATCTATTATTAATATGCTTTAATACATATCTGTTAACACATTGTATAATATCTATTAAGTAATGTTTTAGAGTGACGGGGAAGTGGATTTTTACCCTCTGACTTTTGATGATTTCTGTTCACTATGAATGATCATTCTATTTTTACCTTTCCAATGACCAGCAGGTACAAGATTATGTTGGAAATTGTAAATTCAACTTCTTTGGGCTATTTTAAGCTCTCTCGGTAGTATTGTGTTAGTAATGCACTGTAAAAACCATAAAAACACTTACTTTGTGGCATTCACAGTTTCGAGGGCCCCATCACCCTTAACAATAGTTCCCTTATTTTAAAGCACACAAATAAATCGAGTGTGAATGTCTGTGGTTGGGGAAAAAAAAAATCACATTTTAAAATATGTCTTTTGTTTTGCAGAACTTTTGAAAGTCATCATATTGAGGGTGAAATTAAGTCAGTTAATCAAATAAGATCCAAACAGTGTTTGATTATACAGGAATATGAAATTGTGCATAATTAGATACGGCTTCCTTTGTTGAAAGTTTAAGTACTAATATGACCGGTTGACTGAAATCTGAAATATTGAGTGCTCACTTCCAACTACATACGATACAATGTCTTCATAACTTGGCACGTGAAAAATACATACTAAAATTCTACACAATAACATCTTTTCTAGTTTTGGCAAATAGTGTCGCATAGTAATATTTATCTTTTTCCATATATTATGATGTACGCGGTTTATTAAATAAAAATAAAATACAATTACATTATTTAATGTCATTTCCCGATTAGTTTGTAGAAAAAGGTGCATTGAATGTGCATTCACCCATCTCTGAACTTAAGAATTATAGCTCTCATAGAGACGACAAATAGTGTGATTTTGCTTCATTTGTAACATGTCGTACGTGCTAAGTATTTCAACTCTTGAGAAAAGAGCGTAGTGGTACATTATGGTCATGGATATCAAGGTTGTCAATAAATGCTGAAATATCAACCTATTGTCAACCCGCTCGAGTCGAAGTGACAACGTTTGCCCATCGACAGGTATTGGCGCTCGTACAACGCCTTACTTTTTGTTCACTATAGAAGAAGAATGTTATCAATGACGTCAGAAAACCGGAAAAGGGAAAGCCTGGTGATGCTAAACGACAGGTAGGCTTCCATAGCTCCAAATTTGCGCACTAATTTACGCAAATAGAAGGGAACAAATAACCAATTAAATAACAAAAAAAGACACACATTTAAGTTCAAACGGTTGTTTTTTTGTGGAGGTTGCTCTGTATTTACACCAACTAAGGGAGATCATTTTGTCCCCAATTCTGTCACTACGATTTAGACCTATAAACATACATCCAGTGAGTGACCACGTGTAATACTTTGGTAAATCTATCCAACTGATTTAAAAAGTCAAATTCTTATCTTTTTTGTGTATGGTAGTACAGATCTTCCAACAGTTTTTGCGCGTTCGGTTACGCCTGGTTGACACAGTGCAAAGGCAAGTTATGTAAATACAATAATACAAATATTTAATTAAGTACTTTCTGGAAAACATAAGGCGGGATTGAAAGGCCTTTTTTTTTGCCTGCACGCTGTTAGACAATTTATGTTTTTTGCGTTACGCAATTGTAAAATATTTTTCTGAAGATAGTTTACACCAATCTCAAATTATCTTAATTTCTGAAGTTTTTTTGTCAGCAGTTTTCAAAACGTTTTTTTTTTTCCTTTTCACTTATAATATTTATTTCTCTTATGTTTTGGATGGCTAAAGGGGCCTCAATTTTACACCAGAACACATAGGAGCACACACATGTGCGACAAAGATGCTACTTTATATATGGACACCTTTACTGTCCATCCATTTTCTATAGCTGCTTGCTGCGTGGGAGAATAAATTGTCTTCATTTTTCTCCTTCTAATATGCATTATATGTTTTTTTCCACAGGCAAATTTTTAAATAATATAATGCCCCAGTCAAGATGGGGCAGACTATGTGCATATGTTCCCGTGGCACCATCACCATTGATAGCAAAAAATACTACTTCTTGCAGAAACTTGATGAGGGGTAAGAAGATATTTATGGTACATTTTAGATGCAAACATAAAAAAAAAAAAAAAATCTGCATTGGTATTGTCTGTGTGTGTGTTGATGTTTTTATTGTTGTCTTTTGTATTTTTTTATGGACAAAGTTTGCCCATGAACAAAATATCAAATTAGTCTTGATTCATCTTTCCAGTGGTTTCAGTTATGTGGATTTGGTCGAAGGTGTAAAGGATGGTCGCTTCTATGCCCTAAAGAGGATCCTGTGTCATGATCGAGAAGGCCGCCAAGAGGCCCAGACAGAAGTGGAGATGCATCAAATGTTTAATCACCCGAATATACTCAGCCTCGTGGCGCATACGTTTATTGAGCGTAATGGGAAGAGTGAAGCCTGGCTGCTTCTTCCTTACATAAGAGTAAGTTGTATCAACTGTACATTTTTTTGCAAAAGTAATCACCGTTCATTAAACTAAGTTGTATCAACTGTACATTTTTTTGCAAAAGTAATCACCGTTCATTAAACATGGTGATTCTGCATGTCTGTGTGCAACAAAAACAGAAGGGCAGTCTGTGGTCAGTTCTGGAGAAGCTTCGAGAAAATGGGAGCTCCATGCCTGAAAAACAGATTTTAAAAATCTTTCGTGGGATCTGTTCAGGACTCAAGGCCATCCATGACAAAGGTTATGCTCACCGGTAAGAAGTTAAGGACATTAGCAACATTATGAGGTTTTTCTTAAAATTCCTTGAAACATTCTTGAATTGAAATTGCCCGGGTTTGTAGGAACCCTGGTCAAGTGTGCACTGATACTTTAGACTCAAAATAAATAGGACACAAATACTAATAATTTATATGTGTTATCTCAGCGATCTTAAACCTACAAATGTGCTTCTGAATGAGGACGACAGTCCCGTCCTGATGGATCTGGGCTCTATGAACCGAGCCCGCGTTGAGGTAAGTAAGAATCTTTGAGCATTTAAAATACTTGCTTAATACGTCCAAACCACACTCAATGTTATTAAAGTGTGTTATTTAAGATACTGCTGATTGATTCATGACCCACGTTGACAAACTGGTTGGATGAGTTAAGTAGATTAATAGTGTTTACTGAGAAAATATTTGCATTTAAATGTGACTTCATAATGTCCACTGGTCAAAATAAGTGGAAAATTTTGGAATTACAGTCATTAGCTTCACTCTGATAAGATTGTGCACACTGTTGGACGGGGTGTTTTGCGTGACTGCCTTATTCAAATGAGGGGTTTTCACTTTAGCTGCAGTAGCAGTAATTTTTTTATTTTTTTTTTTTAACCATAGATGGAGTTCTAAAGGTTAAGCTAGCTTTATATCCATAAATGTTTATGGCTAAAAATTCAATTGTCAGCCCTCTCTACAGGTGACTGTCCAGTTACCCTGCAAGCAGTTGATTTCCATATTTGGTACTAAATTCCAGGTCCGAGGATCCAGAGAAGCAATGACTTTACAGGATTGGGCTGCCCAACGATGCACCATTTCCTACCGTGCACCTGAGCTCTTCAATGTGGAGAGCTACTGCGTTATTGATGAGCGTACAGATATTTGGGTAAAACTTTTATATAAATATTTTACTTTTAATCGGTGAATTTTTTTTACTGTCGTGCCCTTATCAAACACTAACTCTCCCTTACTTTACTTCTTACTGTACTCATCAGTCACTGGGCTGTGTTTTATACTGCATGATGGTGCTGGAGGGACCCTATGACCTCGTGTTTCAGAGAGGCGACAGTGTCGCCTTAGCAGTCCAAAACCCCCTAGCTATCCCACAACCCTGCAGGTGAGTTGCCATAACTGTTGTTTTGAAAGAAAGCGCATTAAATTGTGTCACTGATCCATATTGGAGAATTTGACAGAACACCTGCCGCCTAGCGACTTGACATGCTTGTGCAGTATATGAATAAAACTGCACAATGTGGATTAATGTACCCTCTTTTTTTTTTTTTAAATAAACACCATTATATGGACTTTTTTTTTTTTACGCAAGGAGGGTGGAGAATTATCGGGGTTTAAATAGCCTTGGTTACATGTCGACAATCTCTGTAAAATACTTAAACTCATTTGCTTACTCATAAACTTTGTCTTGGACAAAGTTTCTTCGAGTATTGTTAAATGATCATCTGAATGTGTTGTTCCAAAATCTGTGTTCAAACATTTGATGCGTGGTATGCACTAACATGTAAATGGCTTTTTCCATGTATGTTAGCATTAAGCTAAACAGACTCTTGTGAGACATTCTCTTGATTTATATTTACTTTCACTGTAAACATGAACAATTAGTGGCATTAAATAGCATGAAACCTTTTTTTTTTTCTTTAACCAAGTATTCAATATTTGCCAAACCCGCTCATTGTAAATTGAATTCACCTCCACAAAACAGCAGTTTTATCTCGATTGAGCTCAAAACAATCAGGCGAATGTCAGCTTGTTTCTCTCCCCCAGTTACTCGGAGGGGCTGCAGTTGCTGCTGAGTTCCATAATGGTGTCCAACGCCCAGGAGAGACCGAACATCAGCTGGGTACTTGAGCAGGTACAGGACCTGCAGAGTTGCAGCCCAAACACCCAAACCAATGCGGTCTGAAAGGACTTTTGCACATACTGGGAAATGACTCCCAGTAAACACTCATAAATGGAAATCCTTAATTTATTAACTATTGTAAAGGTGAAAACACGGATGTATGTATATAGCCTGGGAAGTTAAGTGGTGGTTTAAATTTGAACTATTTGTTTCTTCACAGACAGTTTATGCGCAATGAATATAAGCTTAGAATATTATGAAATTGCATCAACTAGAATCTCCAATACCCCACTTTGCATTCCATTGTATTTTTGTGTTTTTGAAATGGTTCTTATGTGCCTTATGTGTTCATAAATGGTACAGATAGTGCTAGATTTTTTAACAAATTATCGGATCTGCTTGAAGGCATTCAACTCAACAATAATCCATATTTGTATTGTAAACATTATTGTGCTTTCTTGAATCCTCATATAGTAAGAAAGCTTAATAAATATATATATATATATATATATATATATATATATATATAGTGAACAGATGAGCATAATATTCAGGATAAAGGTTTAAAAGAAAAAAAAACATTACTACTATTTTACTTGGTGGATAGTGATGGCCTATAATTTTTGTCAAATGCTCTTGTGGATGAAAGTTCAGAGATTGACATTCCGTGCCAAAAGAAAGAGGTTAGACTATATGGCACCATTTTAATGGTGTCGTTTTTACTTTGTAATATGTGCATTCTTTAGTTATGGTGTGTAATACGTTGTGTTTACTCATGTACACTGTCCACTTAAACAAGTACACCAGTTTCTATCATTGCGTTCTGCAGCAGCTCCAAATTTCAATGCCACTTGTAACCATAGAGTGGCACTGTATCATCGCTGGTGATGTAGAACTGTTCCACGGCTCACAAACGAAGTTTTTAATTGTTTTGATCATTATATTAGACATTTTAATTGTAATTGTATACCAAAACACATCTCAACACTATGTTCATGTGAAGTTAAAGCTCCATGTGTGATCTTTATTCAATTTTGTTCTCTCAGGGCTTGCCCTCAATGGGTCTTTTAATCACTCTTATTAGACTGTTATGGTACTTTCTTTTTAAAGCCCTGATTTTATAATGTTATGTCTTATTTGCAGTGACCTTGTCTGTAAACAAAACCTCGGTTAAATATTTCAATGGAAATCAACACTCTGATTCACGAAGTGATTGAAAGTGAATGTTTGATATTCTTATTATGATAACCATGAATAGTGAGTGTTGGTTATGGAAAATTATATCAGACTAAAGGTTAACTGTACATTTTTTGGAGGTCATTAAAAGTAACGCTGAAAGATTTGCTGTTTAGTCAGTTCATAAAAACATGACACATTTGAATGACATCCACTACACGAGTATAAAAGCAGTTAAAATTGTTGTCACACTTCAATTCAGGAATGAAATACCCGCAACTGTGATGAAAATAGATCAAAACCGACTCTCAATGAGTAAACCTCCAGTTTTTGCAGCTTTAAAGTGTGCCTTCTACAGACAGCATGTTCAGCTTTTCCCTAGGATGTTCAATAGGACTTGGATCAGTTTTTTGTTTTTGTTTTTGTTTTTTGATAATGCAGCATTTCCATTTTTACCTGTGTGTTTTGAATCATGGCCTTTTTTTTTTTTTTACCACGAGCCAGCATATTCCCTCCAGAATATTTTGAGTCTTGTCTTACAATTTCATTGTACTGAGATTCAACATTAGAAATCAAACCAACAATACGGCAAACGTCCACCGAACATACATTATAAAGCAGTCAGTTCCATTAAAAGAAATTGAAAAGAATTGCAAATTTAAAATTGGCGGTATATAGGTTAAATATTCTTGCAGGGTTTTTGTCATATTGCTTCAATCTTGAATGAATAGTGCCATTTTATTACTC
Source organism: Hippichthys cyanospilos (assembly GCF_059441005.1). Classification (NCBI taxonomy): domain Eukaryota; kingdom Metazoa; phylum Chordata; class Actinopteri; order Syngnathiformes; family Syngnathidae; genus Hippichthys; species Hippichthys cyanospilos. The sequence goes on along the minus strand of NC_142372.1, from coordinate 14,340,995 downwards.
ACCTGAGTTATATTTGTTTTGGTGTGCACATCCCTTGACAACCAAATTGAAACTGGTACCCCAGCCGGATTTATGATCCATGCATCCGCCCAGAGCAATCAGATGTCCCACTAAGACTGCGGCCACAATTACATTCCAAGGTACAAACACACAAAAATGACAAGCCGTGAAAAATGGTCACTTATAATTACAGTGCCGGTGCTTTTTTATTTACAAACATCAGAATGCATTACATTTGAAATAATCATACCTCAGACGATAGCTTCTCCAGGTGCCCCCATGGACTCCAGACTCCCATGTGCCCCACTGGGTCCCACACCTACATTTATATTTGCGATCAACCGCAAGTAGAAATGATGTCATACAATACAAGCACAAGGTCAACTTTCATTCGGGTGCCATTTTCAATTTAATTTTTTGCATTATACAGTTAATCTGCGTTTCAGTTTTGCAATTGACTGCAACTCTCACACCATAAACTCTCCACCAGGTTTATTGATTTGCCATGAATCAATTAGTGAGTTATTTAATTACCCAAGCATTATGGGTCAGTGCTGAAATGCTCCAAGCCAGACACTTGAAATCATGACACACATGTTGCCATCTATTGCAGGTGTAACTTTCCCAGTATATTTCATTGACAAAGAAATGTTGTGAGACTTTTTTGAAATTTCCACCAAATAAAATATCCTATTTATTTAATGTTTCAATTGCAAAGACCCGGAACTTGCGCTGTCGCCCACGTCCAAATTACCCTTGGCTGCAGCCGAAAGAAGAAGAAATATGGCCATTACATCTACGCAACCGAGTGGATGATTTACTGTGTGTTTTATTTTTCCCTGCATGCAGACGCTTTCCTCCCGCTCATTAATTCATGGGTGTGTTTGGGTTAAAATGCATAATGAGTTCATTAAGGGGGATTGGCGTAATCAGGAAAGGTATTGCCTTAATTACTGGCTCAGGGCCAGAGCGATCCATTCTCGGCGAGATCGTCAACCCACCCTGTCCACTGAGCTCACTAATTTAATTAAGTGTACAAAATGCTGGACCCTAACGTCACCCTTGGGGGCAATTATGGCACTAGAGATTGAAATATCTCCACCGGGGGTATTTTACTTACTGGCAGGAGATTGCCTGTGTCAGTTAGCTGATTGCATTGATTATATTGATTTGTAACAGCTTTTCGGGTAATTTCATCTGCTAAGGTGAGAGCAACGCATTGGTCCAAAGATTGATTTATTTATTTATTCTTCCTTTCTTTATTTAGACGGCAGAGTCTTTTGCCAAGTGATTAGATGGAATGGACCTCAACAATAAGTCTTTTAAAGTGGTAGTTGGGCTGGATGAGTTGATTCTTTTTATTTGCTCTATTGTGTCGCAGCTGGTGTGATGTTGTGGATTGTTTTAAAGGCACAGTGTTTCTTTACTTAAACATCGATTCACAAAAGAATCAAGGTTCTCATTTGCAGCGATTCTTAATCGATATAAAATGTCCTAAATCGGATTTTTTAAATGACAAACAAATCCACTTTCTGTTGGCTTTGTGTAATAACACCAGATGCGCACAATCTAGGAAGAGATACCAAATATCCATAGCACACGCCAATGGCGTGCTGTGAAGTTAAACTTTTAAATAAACACACCAAGTAATTCATAGATATCAATATATTGGGGCATATTGCAGTTTTATTTTGAAGTTGGCCTTCGCAGCTGTGTTAGCGGAGTTGCTAGCTTGAGTCCACTTGATTCAGTTTATAAAAAAAAAAAAATAATAAAAAATCCCATTCAATCACTCATTAATAACACTAAGAAACCGCTAGTCAATTAAGCTGTCACAATACCATATGGCACAAGTCTCCAGTGTTAGCACTAGTGTCTAACTAGGTGGTGCATTTAAGTGCAGACGGATATTTCATAGTCAGACAGAATAATGTCCATCTGTTGGCCTATCTGTTATTCTAAAGTTAACAGGCAGTGAAAGATTCCAACCCCTTTTGAACTGCAATTGTGCGTAAGTTTTTGTGTGGACACAGCTAGAACCGCATCTTAACACAGAGACCTGAATTTGTTTTAGTTTCTGTCGGAGTGGACATCATTCTTGATGGATAAATGACTCCAATAATAAAGCTATTAATAAATCTTCATTCAAACAAAACAGTCCAGTGGAGACTTCATCTATCATTTATTCCAGCTAATTCCCCTGTTTTCTCAATCACTCTGCCCCGGTCAAAACACTCAACTCAAATTTAATAATATAACACTTTAAAACAAGCGTTGCTGTCTACATATGCTGTACATGGAATAAAAATCGGTCATACAGTAAAAGCAGTAAATTATTAACACAAATGAATATAGTAAATAATGATAATATAGTAAATGAAAGCAATTAAGTGTAATTTACCAAGTCATTTTTCATTTGTCTAAGACAACCTCTTTAAAGCCTGCATTGGTATTTGTATTCAATCTTTTTGTTAATGGCTACTTGTTCACACATCTAGCTGAGTTCTCTTGTTACAATATCAACACAAATATTTGTTCTATGAATTGCTTTCTTTCCTTGTTTTAAAAACATTGAAATATGACCTCTGCAATTATGCTATGTAGCCAATGATGTGTTTTATCAGGGCTGTCAAAGCATTTTATAAAGCATTAAAAACAATGAAGCCGGTTAACTCAGGTTTATTTACTGTATGTCCTGTGCCAGGTGAACTCTGCTAACTTTAAAACCAAAGGTAGAGGAGAGTTACCAGCACAAAGATGGACGTTTATTTAGTTTTACTTTAAATATTTGCTTGATGGCTCATTGGAAAAATATAAAATATGTGCACTTTTCAAAGGCAACTTCAACCACTATATTAGTTCTACATATTTGGCGTAGCATCTCAGAGCAAAACATCCTGCTCAATAGTTGCATTTTTACATGAAAAGAATTGCATTAAAAGTTCAAAGTAAGCTATACAAATATTCAAAGTAGAATATGCTTTTTTTGATGATTTTATGTTCATTCTACGAATTTACTCAAGTAAATATTCATTACATTTTTTCTTAAATACATAAAAAATGTGATTAATCACAACTGATTTAGAAAAATTATGCTATTCATTTGTTTTAAAAAAAATGACAGCACTAGTTTTCAACCATTAATAATTACTAACCAATAAATTTGTTATTCTATGAATTAGTTAATTAATCAATGAATTAATGCCAACACATATCAAGCACACGCCACAAAACAATATGCCAAGTCTTAATGATGAGTCAATAGCCAAAGAAAAATGCGTCTTAAGACGAGTTTTAAAAATGGACAACGGGGGCGTGTCCAACATTCAATTGCCGGTCATTCCAAAGGGAAAGATCCCCTTTGCAAAGGGGAAAGATCCAAAGGGAAACATCGGAAGTAGTAAGTGAAATGACAGGTAAGGCAGGGCAAGACCATTTAAGGATATGAAACCAAAGAAAAGTATCTTAAAATGAACTCTAAAATATACAGGTGAGTCAGGGAAGGAAGAGGCCATTTTTGAGTTACGTGCTTCCCTCTTAGGACAAGTTAGGATGCGAGCAGCAGCATTTTGGAGCAACTGTAGACGCCTTCAGACGGATGAACTAACTAAGAGAGAACATGTGTTGGTGAATAATTGCTCTGTTGGGGTTTGCATTACAATTTCATTTTGCAAACCTCAAAGTCGTGAGGCAAAGTCTTTGCTACTGTGAGGGTGCTTCATCCACAGTTGTTGCCAATTAAAAAGAGAAGCATGACCCAGCAGATTGTATTTTAATGCTGGCCTCTAACCTTTTTCTGAGCGTGGCAAAGGCAAAAGAGGGAACTAATAGTTTGATGAGCAGTTCATCAGCACTGATTAAGCGCATCAGATGACAGGCTAATCCTGAAGTGGCATCATCATTAATGGTGCCCAAAGAAGAGTAAATTAGCTGATTAAACATGTCCTCTGCCGACAAGTGGCAAGCAGGCGCTGGAGGGAGGTCCTTCATGAGTGATAGATGAGGAGGCGTGTTTATGGAGCCGGCCGCTAGACTTGTCTCGGAATGACTGAAGTGTCTTCATCAATTTGGATCCATTACCATGTCAATAAGAGAGGATGGCGCTTGAGGGAGGGGCGACGCACTTGGGGGAAGAGAGGAGAAGAAAAAGCCATCTGCATACGACAAGCGTTTTCATTCTCACGCATGCGTTTGGAGGCAGGCTGCCCCTCCCCCCCAAGCGGCGGGCCGGTTTACCGTAAGGCTGTTTAATTTTCTTGAAATAGGGCTGTGACAGCTGTGTCATGCTGATGACAAGAGTGGCGGGCCTGTCACATCTCATCTATCTCAGCTTGTGTTCAACCCAGGCTCCTCCCTCTGCCTTCACCTCCACGCGTCTTGAGGTGTCAAAGATTTTCTTCAAATAAACAGCACTCCCAGTCTGTTAAAATGATGCGCGGGGAGGCGGCTTTGGGATAGACAGGAGCGGAGGACAAAAGTAATAACTGGGACCTGTTTTTTATTTCACCTGCATTGATTGGTATGGGTCTCTTTATCATGTGACCTAGCTCAATTATGTCAATTGAATGCAGTGACACTGAGGTTGTGAAGTCAATAAAATGAAACATGCAAAGGTTGAATCGAGGCAATCGGATTCTTTCTTTCTTTGTTAAGGACGTTTGATTTAATCCGAAGGGTTCTACATTTTACATGCGGAGACTCACGGTAGGGTTGTTGTTTTTGTTGTTGCCTGTTAGCTCATGGTTAGTGAGTAACAGCCCACATATCAAATGTTGACCTATCTGGTAACAAAATGGCCCCATAGTGGCCACTCATACCACGGAATGGTATTGCATGCCAGGCAACTAGGTGCTGTGATATTTCGTCGTGTCTGTGCGCATACCTAAAATCTCTCTTCTGTTTGCGTTGTACATCAGTTATCTGTGCCGCAAAAAAAACCAAGATGACAAGTAGCAAACAACTTGTTTGGACATGACGTATTTTCTATGTTTTCTACATCTAAATGTCAAAAGATGCTTTTGTAAGACAACTTCTGAGACTTATCACAGCTCTCTATGTATGCATGGAGTCGCTCAACGCTGCAGAGGTGCAATTCTTTGGCGGGGACAATCCAGCGTTTGCTCTGATGCACAGCAGCTATCCATGACACGTATCTCCACAAGAAGAAATACAATCCGACTAACCTCGATTGCGTCCGAACTTAAACGTCGCTGGTGATGACACAGTAATTACTCGTTTGGTAGTTAGCTGTGCTAGCTAGTTTGCCGTGTGAAAAAGCATTAGCATCCCTAAAACCCCGTCTGAAAACTACAACCAGTCACCACCAAAAGACACATTCCTTCTCATCCATTTTCCTTTTTAAAAATAGAAAGACGATCATATTTTTGATTTTGTCACTTGGTAAGTTTTTGATACTTTTACATGCAGACCTGCAATTTAAGTACCTATGTTCAACCCAATCAAGTGTCCCTTTAATATCGAACTCGGATGTTACCCCCATGGTCCTCATTGAAATTGTAGTAGAGAAAAAAACAATGCAATACAGTTTTTCAAGTACCCGCGCTTACATGCAAAGTAGTATAAATATAATCCCCGCAGTGAATAGAACCACCCTGGTTTGACCTTTTACTGATGACACAATGGGCTTTGATGATGGCAGGTAGACAGATTGCCCCTCTCTTAACCCCCTTTTGAACCCGGAGTGCCAAACAAAAATCAGCCACACGCCTTCACACCACAAGCAAACGCATATCCACATTAATGCCACTTGAATCAACGTCGACTCATTACTTCTCAGGTGGAGGAACGACACATTTGTTTTGAGTCAGCATGAAGAGGACAGGTCAATGAGTGCAAATACGTTGGATTACAGAAAGTCAACAACTCAAAGGTTCATGTTTGAAGGGTAAAAATCATCATCATGCTGGATGTTGTTTAGTTAAAGAGTCGTGGAAAAGCAAACATTTATGGCACTATTAACTCAAAGTGAATCGCGTCCAAGAAGGTTGTTACAAGACTGTAACAACCTCTTCCTGTTACAGAATGGGTATTGCTTTGTTGTTGTTTTTTTTAATCTTGCGTTTTAGGGTTGCCGCAGTTGTCTGCTAGTTCACTATAGTTGTCAACTAATCGGATGATATGTAAGTTGCAGCACTGTACATCACAAACCAAACCATCATTAGTTTAGCATTTTATTTATATAAGGTATGTGTAATTTAAAAATGAAGACTATTAAAATGAAAATGCTGTACACTCAACTTTGATCAACCTTTGCAGCTTGTACCTGCATTTTCAACGTATTTAGAAATAATGGTGCAACAGATTTTTTTTTTTTTTTTTGGCTTTAAATGTTTATAGAATTTAAAATTGAACCCAAAACCATACACTGTGCATAGTTGCACTAGGAATGTTCTGAAACAAACTATACATAGAAAAAAAACTCTTTGTAAACGTATTTCACTCTTTCCAGGCATCTAGCTTCACCTGGTTTCAATGAGTTGTCATTTTAATGATATGAAATCACAATATTTGTGCTCAACAAATAGATCAACGGTCCTCTGACCGAGTGTGTCCACCTGCAACATCTATGCAGTAAACATGGAGGTGGCCAAACATGGCACCACACATCATAAATACTGGTTTAAAATGAATAATCATAGTTTTTTTTGTCTGCCAATTTCTTTAGTTGACTAAGCTATTTTAGACGATTCTCTGTTTTCTCCCAGTCCAAGACAAAAACAACTGACCCCCCCCCCCCCCCCTTTTGTGACACCTCTACCTATAGAACAAAAATAGTCTGAGAAGAAAATAAGTTATGTCCAGTTAAATAACCAAGAAAAGAACCTTCAGCAAACTTAAGCAAAACCGCATCACTGCACGGCTTACTAAGTTGGAGTGCAATGCCTATTTTTTTTTTAACATTGTTCACCATCCACTCTGTGAACTGTGCCATCTTTTCTCTTTCTAATACCGAATGCGACATACACTTTATTTATACTACATGTACAGTATACTGTTGATGCTCGGATTGAATGTGATTTGCATAACATGTTTTGTTCTCTTATCTTAATGAGCCCGGAATAATGATAAAATAATAATTATACAAAAATAAAAAGTCTATTCTTTTTGTGGAAATTGGCATCCGACCTCCAACTGATCTGTCTGGCAACCAAACAAATGTGTGTACGGTCTGTGTGTGTCTGTTTGCTGCGGATTGGGCCGGTGTTTGGTCAGGCAAGGGTGGGTTGCAGGGGGGGTTTAATTAGAGCAAGTGCCTGTATCCCACTCTGGTCACCTGCAGAGGATTACTACTTGCTGTCAGAGGTTAACCGGACTGATAAATGGGATATGTGACACTTTTGCATATGCACACAGAAAAACACACACATGCACACGCTTGTGCAGTAGAGCAGAGATCAGCCAAGGACAGACACAAATGTGATATTGACAGAGCCTGTACAGTATTCTGATGAAGAAACGGAGTGGTTTCATTGCAGGGACAAGTTTCAAATGCCATTGAAAGGCTCCTTTTAAGTTTAGTTGTTTTACTGACGTATCGCACTTCTCCAGTTCACCTGTTCACTAGCACAGTCTACAACAGTAATTACTTTATTATTTTCTGGAGAATTATGAAGGCCTTCACAGCTTTTGACCTGCCAATGTATCTCAAAGTACTCTTAACCCTTGTCCCTCTATAATCTAGTATAAACAAGGGCACCTATCTTTGGTTTGACACTTCCTTTTGTTAGAATTGCTTTATGGTCGGATTCTGAATCGGTAAAAAAAACACAAAAATGTGTGTCATCTGTGATTCCGATGGTTGTCTTATCAAATAATGCTACAATTAACTTTTGATTATTATTGTGTTGCTATACATCCCATTATCACCTACAAAAGTACAGACCATAGAAGTAAAAATATTGTATAGTCTATGTATAGTTATCTTAGGATAAGCGGCTATGGAAAATATGTGTGTGCATGGAGTATTAGACTAGATTGCGGGAGTTTAAAATAAAATTGTCCCAATGCCGTTTGTTTCATACATTACTCGATATACCACATTTTATTTTGAAGCATTATCTGGCTTCCCTTACAGCCGTGTCACCAGACACATTTCACTGGGGAACATGCAACAACACTGATATGCGAGTGCTCCGCTAGAAAATATTCATAAATAGATTTAAATACTTACCTTCTACACATACAAAGTAATAGGCGAAGTTTGCCTCTGCAGATAAATGGTAGCCATCAGGCTGATGGTTAGCCATCAGGATTAGCATTAGCAAACTAGCGAATACCATTTAAGGTCACCAACTACCGTTTAGTTAACAACTACATAATGTTATACTATGTACACGTATTATCTTTGAAGTCACTTATAGGGGATGATTTGGCAAAATTCCATCATTAACCTTCCTGAGTGGAACTTCTCTTAGCTACAGCAAACGCACCCAAGAAGAATTGATAATGTACTCAGAAACCTTTTCAAGATTCATTCAATTTGTGGTTTGCTCATTGTTTTCTCAAACTAAAAGCAACATTTTTGCAAATATTTTGTTTTGAATAAAGCAAAAGATCAAGCCGACTTTCTTGAAGGGCACAAAACAGAACAATGACTTCTGACTGGAAAATTTGAACACTTTCAAGTTAAATAATTCCTCTGAGCGATTACTCGATTCTGAAAATAATTGTTGATTCTTTTTGTAATTTTATAATCAGGTAGTTGCTCTAGTATGCAAGTAAACTATTAAAACCACTATATTGTTGTTGCTCACGGTTATCCAGCCTTCACTTCTTGCATGTCTGTGCAAGTTGATGTAAGTACATTAAGAACATCCATTACACAGTCAATTTGATCAAAATGCTTCAGTGTTTAGTGACATTCATAAGGTCGCCGCATGCAAGTTTATCTCAATGAAGAAAATGTCGCTGCGTATTTTTACATAAATCTTGGAACTTAATCAAAGCGAAGGCCATGTCCATTAATAACCCAGCGTAGTTGGCCTGATGACAAAACACACTGCTTCTAATGGAACAATTTATTTCCATAATGCTGCTTTGTCAGGTTTGTGACACAGGCAAAGGCCCAGGGAGGGGCGCAAACAAAGGGAGGACGCTGAAGGACATTAACTGTAAATTGAATGAGGTTCTCCAATATTGCCATTAAAATTCATTTCATTTTGATATTTTAATTGTAGAAGCAAACAATGTATCTACATAGAATATAAAGTATCATTATTCACATTGCCAAAGCAACTCTGGCCTTAAATCCAACCGTTGGCATATTATGCTTCTACTAAGTAAAGGAACCAAACAATAAAACCAGGCCTAATGCTTATGTAAAGCAAGCTCTCCATTGTGTTGGTTGTGTTCCAAAACGCACCCAAAATCAGTGAAATCCGTTATTTGGAAATAGCATATTTAAATGTGCCTCACTTGTGTTACATAATATACTATGTTCTTTTTCAGAGGTTTTTTACCACACAGAATAATACTAACACATTTTTTAAATAATCGAATGTCCTGAGAGAGCACGAACAAAGGATAATGAAAATATTTTAGTAAGGAAGTACACTCATCCCTTGGTTTTTCATGTGAGATTTTTTTTTTTTTCCAAATTGGCAAATTTATTATCTAAAAAATGTAATTTGTATGCTCTAAAATTTACCGACTTTCTGTATGCGAACAAAAGCAGGACTATATGGGATTTAAATTTGAATGAAGCAAAAAAAACTCGGCAAAACTAGAAGTGTGATGTGTGACCTTGCAGTCTTGCCGTGCACGATTCACAAATGCGTGCGGGGATTTGCAGATGCGCGTCTAGACTTGTGCGTGGCGCCGTGTGACTCTATGCATTTGTGTGATTCTCGTAACTCTTTTGTGATTTTAGCCGTGCGTGCATTTGTAAATTCTTGTTCCGCCTTTGTGATTTCAGCCGCACATTTGTGGATTCTTGTTACACATTTGTGACTGTGGTTACGGATATGGATTCTTTTTACATATTTGCGGATTGGAATACACATTTGTAAATTTTGCTACAATAATGGCCCCCCCATACATCACAGGGAGTCTTGAACTGAAGTGGCGGATTTTTTTTTCAGGAGGAGGGACAGTTTCTTCCCTCCACTTAGCACAATGACAAAGAGAGACGGCGTCTCTGACCTCACTTCACCTTGCAGTCGTATATAGAGCAAATATAATAAACATTGTGGAAAAAACATGGGTGGAAAATGGAGAGGTTTTAGTGTAATCACTACAGCTATAATGTTTCTTTTAAAACCTCAGTCCCATGTTTTTTGAGACCTTATCAGTTTCTAAGAGAATTTCTTCAGTGATGCATGCCCTCCTAGAATGCATTTACAATTCACAAAGTGCAAAATATTGTTCACAGATTTGTGCGCCACTGTTTATCCTGCCAAGAAAATTTGCTTTTTATTTATTTATTTATTTATTCTTGTCAATCTTCCGGTGTGATTTCAAGGGCACCCGAGCCATGTCGCAGAGGGCCCAACGCACTTTGTCACACCCCTGGCAACATTTTGATCAATTGAGAAGCATTAAAACACAGCACAAGGCTATGATTTACATCTGCCACAATGTCCTAAATTTACAAATCAAAACAGGGCTCCATCAATCTATCGACAATGTCAAGTGACAAATCCATTCCTGCACAGTTTGGGAGTATTGACTCCTTCCAAATAGAAATTACGAGATGGCAGGTGGCCCTTCGTTGAACATAAAAACAGATTAATTTGCCTAAAAGATTTGCCTTTTACGTAACTGGATTTGTTTCCTCGGCATGGCCCTTCATCCACTTGGCATCAAACTATTCTCTCAAAGTGTAACTTTTTTTTTTTATTTGATATTTTACAATTAGATGCCATAGTCTTTCCTAATTCTAGTTATACTCCTGAGGGTTTACACACTTGTTCAAGTGGCTCTGCAAAATGAATGAAGAAGCACAACTTTTCACCTGGCAGAGAGTTTCAAAGTGCTTGATGGTGCGGAATATTCTTGTAAGTGGCCAGATAATGCTCTGTAAAGACAATGAGAGAGATAGCAGGGTGAAAGTAATGATGCTTTGTTGTAACTGATAAGATATCCCCCACATCAATGCACAATGGGGCCCTTGTGAGCGCCATAGTAAAAGAGAGCAGTTATATGGGAGGGCCAATTAAATTGCCATAAAACACACTGTACTAGATTTTGTTGAAAGAGAGCTTTTAGTTCCAAGGTGGAAAGAATAAACAGGTGAGCTATGGTTTAAAAAAAAAAAAAAACATTGTTGGAATTCCCAAAGTGAGATAAGCTTGGAATTTGCAGTTAATGTATTTGTTCTGCCACTTTTGTAGTTTGTTTCAACTTCTTTCAAGCCGCGTGTCACCTATTATTACATTAACAAACACTTATGGGCCACAGCATTAAGTGAACAAGCTAACATCTAAATAATAAGAACAAGCGATGTATTTATTTCAAGAACCTAACTGGGAGGATTGACATTGTGTTGTGTGGCTGCACGTAGCAAGGTTCATAAATATGTGCTTTGATAAGTTTGCTGTGAAAGCAATAACTTGAGAGCCAGGATCTTAAGCCCATAATGCACCTTTAGCAATGCTAACTTGAGATACAAACTCCATTCAACTCACTTTTGACAAATAGTGAACAATTTCAGGCTGCTTTTTGCCCCAGATAATATGTTCTGTCTAAGTAAACATCCAGGAAAACACAATGGACTGACACTAAGGCAGTGCTTCTCAATTATATTTTGCCAAGCCCCCCCCCCCCCCCCCCCCCCACCACCACCACCACCACCACCCCCCAGAAAAGAGAGAACTTTTCGTGCCCCCCCCCCCACTCGATGCGCTGACTATGTATAAGATTATTACCATCTAAAAATAGTATATCTAAGCCTGTACTATTTTTAACATTAACAAAAGAAAAAAGCAATATGAATCAACTTTTGATAAACAACTGTTAATATTTTTTTATAGTGTTCATACGGGATACAGCTTAGTCTAAAACAGAAAAAAATAACCAAGGGTGTTACTGTTTGGTTCTTTTTTCAGTTTTTCATCCAAAATGCTTTGCGCTAGTTAGGGTCCGTTGTCTAAAGAACTATTTTACGAGATGTACATCGTTGAAAAAAAGGTTGTTGTTTTTTTCCTAATTAAAGCACACAACATAAAATGATTTGCTTTTTGGTGGAGGTTATCCAATTTGTTTTGATTTTGTATGGGTGACTTCCATTGCCAGTTTGCCCTCACTTTATTGCTCCATTTTTTTTTCCAGTTCACTCTAGCCGCAACATACCCAAAGCTTGCTTTTATCTAAAAAAATTGCGACAGCTTGTAATTTGCATGACTTGAAAGTTCGGATACTTGTAAGTCAAGGTAACTCGTACTTAATTTAGCATAATGTTAATTACCTGTATGACCCTCTTGCCAGAATGTGGAGAAAATTCTTTTGATTTTTTTTTCCCTACCTTTTGCCACTCAGCAGCTCTTGAAATTGCTGAGTCTTACTGTACATGATTTGAGGGATGTGACTTAAGCAGGGCTAGATGTGACATGGCAAAGCTCAATATTGGTTAATAAATAATGGCAAAGGGGTACACTTAGTAGGAAAAGAAGTATATTACCTTTATCTCCTTAATGAGACAACATTAATTTTGAACTCAAGGTCTGGCAAAAAGCAAGCTGATTTATGGCCTGCCTTTAACTTCCCTGAAATTAGTCTAATTACCCACAGCATGGTGAGCTGCTTGTCACTGCACAGGAAGCCCATTGTGCACCAGCTTCATTTATCACCCCAAGGTCCAGATGATTGGATGATGTGCTGCAGGCCTTCTGGGGGAAAGCTACAGGCTGAATCGTTCCATGGTCTGTTGAATGTTCATTCCTAATACTGCCTTGAAAGTGGAATTCCTGAGTGCATAATATAAAGTTGAACCGCAGTTTATCGCAGGTGATAATCACTCACCATAGCTGAAAATATGCCATTGGGAGAGAAAATAAAAGGATTTTTTTCTTTGTTATACCACAAAACACGAGAAAAGGAATGAATGACCCACTTATTCTATCAGGTGGTTCTCCAAATAAAAGTCAAAACTTTCCCAGATGAGGTTTATTATAAATCAGAGAATAAAATATTATTACAAATTATTGCAAATTATAAGGCTACAGCACAACGTTCAAAGCATACGTTTATGCCGAATAAACATGTGCTAGCTTAATGCTAACATTCTGTTGTGTGAAGCAAAATTAAGCAGAAATGGCCACCTCTCAGTAGACTTTACAGGTCCATCATGCACCAGCAGCCAGGTTACTCGTACGTTATTGTCAGTCTGTCATGATTTCAAGATGAAGCAAAATGGTAATTGTTAGTCATGATTATAACCGCGCTTCTTACAGTTCATTACCACAATTTTAAGCCATCATAGTTATGCCCAGCTCAATCTACGACTGTGACATGTTGCTTGCCGAAACGTGGTACTCTTCATTTTGAACTTTGAAAAACATTATGTGACTAAGTGTTCTCAAACTGTGACCGATTATCACCAAAATGTATGCGTACCTAGATATAGATACCCTAATCATAATCTGAAAACATTAGAACGAAATTGCAATACTTTGGGTGATATTGACATATGGCTATAAGCGTTGAATAATGTATGAATAATAATATACATATGAATAGTAGTAGTGTTGTAATGTGATGTAATGCAGTATATAAAAAAAAAGAAGACATGTTTTTTTCTGTCTGTAATGACACTTACCTCTACATGGAAAAGGGGTAAATTGAAGCACGCGCCTAGCTTTTATTAAGGCAATGTCACAATATATAGCTACCTAAAATGCAATATTTTAGTAGCGGCTTGCTTCGCTTCATGTCTTTATTCAATCGCTGTAGGGCTTTTTGTCTTTCTATTAAATGTGAAAAAACGAATTTTGATCAACAACGTGCTGACAAGGCCTGCAGTCGGAAGTCAGACGGTTGGAGAGCAAATCAGGCTCAGCGCTAGGGCAGGTCGCATTATCTCTTCGCCACGGTAATGATTGAAAAATCAGCATGTAATTGCTGATAGGCTCTGTAATGTTTCAGTAAACCTCTGTTGGCAGCAAGGTTTACTGACACATAACGCTTCGATAAAGGGCCGCTTTGTAGGCCCGGCGTCTCTCTTTGAACCCACCGATGGCGTTCTCACGGTGTGAAGGGTGTGTGCGCGCCGGAGACGGAGTTGTGTGCAGAGTTCAAGAGGGCATGTGGGAAAGTGGAATGAAAGGACGTAATGAGGGATTTAGCATGTCAAAATGAAGCTCCCAGTGAAAAGGTGCAAAGCCATGTTTGATGATGATAATTTTGATGAAGAATGGTTCTTACCGAATGACTGAACGAGTGAAAGAGTGACTGAATGACCTCAGAAAAAGTTTACTACTCGATCACTTTATGACCATTTAGAACCAGATGGACTATTTTGCCTTCATGATACTAGATGAAAAAAGGGGTGACAGGTGTACTCCTTCTACTTAAGTCAAAGTACCCATTCATGGTTGAAAAACAAAACAAAAAAAAGACCCTGAATAAAGTAGGATAATATTCAACTTTACCAACTAAAAGTAAAGAGCAACTACTTGATATGTTCTAAATATACTATAACACCCTACAGTTATCTATCTATCTATCTATCTATCTATCTATCTATCTATCTATCTATCTATCTATCTATCTATCTATCTATCTATCTATCTATCTATCTATCTATCTATCTATCTATCTATCTATCTATCTATCTATCTATCTATCTATCTATCTATCTATCTATCTATCTATCTATCTATCTATCTATCTATCTATCTATCTATCTATCTATCTATCTATTTATTAGAGGTGTGCCAAAAAAATGAAACACAAAAGAATCCAGATTATAAAAAGTCACAAAATCAATTTATAAAAAATTAATAAATAAAATAAAAAAACAAATACACTTTGTATTAGCTTCTGGGCGTGAACAGCCAAGAAAGAGGTGATTACTGACCTCTTCCTTGACTGTTCGCGCCCAGAAGCAACATCATGTCTGCAAAGGCCAACTTCAAAATAAACACATCGAGTACTACATGACCAGGGAGGCTTTTATTTTGAAATTGGTCTCTGCAGCAGTGGTTGCTAACAGTTAGCTTTAGTCCTCCTTGACTCCTCCGTTTTTATTTTCATCACACATGTCTCTACTAACACACTGCATTAAAAAAAACTAGTCAATCACTAAAAAAGGGTGCGAAGAAACTGCCCGTCAATTACGCTGTCATTGGACGATATTGCACAAATCTCCAGCATTTAGGCTTGTTTGGCATTTTGAACTCAGACTGAATGAAAAGGCCCACCTGCGCATTAAATGTTAATAACTGCAAATATTTATACACTGTGGACTTTCTAGCAAAAAGAATAATGGAGTGAATTTACTTTATTTTACTTAATTCTAACAAAAAGTTAATCAAGTCACTTAGGTTTACAGTACCTGTTCAGATAACAAGGCTTCCTTTTTCAATTCAAGTGGATGGTCTGTCGCAGAAATAAAGAACAGAGTAGCAGTTATGGTCCACACCCTGTTTTGTGGCAAAAGAAACTTTCATTACAATCCAAAACCTCAATAAATGCAAAAAAAAAAAAGAAGACACAGCAATGTCTCCATTTGTCATTATGTTTTGCAAAGCAAACTTGAGTTGGTTATGATGATTCTTTGCTCATCTACATTCAAGCAGAAATCATTGTCAATCAAAACTCATTTTTAATCGAAAATTATTATAAATCATAGACCCAGACATCAGAGTTGAATCACATATCACGAGTATCACGCGACAAAGGATTTTGAAGATATGGAATAAATGCTCAAGCAACTTTCCAGAGACATTTGTAACTTCAAGGCAAATGTTTGCAGATCTTCATTTATCATCCATTGACAATTTTTTAGTCTTCGCGAATTCCAAAATATTTATAGAAATTATACTCAAAAATGCGATACAGAAGACAATCATTGACTCGTTGCAGATCAGTTGTATTTAACTTTTTAAATTTAATATCTTATTATCTAATGTCGTAATTTTTTTAAGAACTATTTGTTTTAAAACATAATGTGCAATACATGTTGTTAGGATCATTATTCAAATACAGTTTATTACATAACTAAAGTGCATTTTTTACTGTATGTTATAGTGTCTTAGAATAAATATATTTTTTAAGAATAAAACCTCTGTCTCGTTTTCAACACATCGACCTTCTACAATCCCGTTTTTCAATATTTGTCACGTATTGTTTATTTTACGAGATAGTTGGTGTAAAAAGTTTGAGAACGGCTGATTTATAGTATCTGCAACCCTGATCAGCCGTTGGGCTCAGCCATACAATTGACACTGGAAGCGGAGGTGCTTGCCTTCACGGCCTCTGATTCAATTTCATTTGGGGGCTGCTGTCGACAGGCCTGGGTGAAAGATGTCACCCTGCTCTGCCCTTTCAGATGACTTTGTAATCATAAAAGCCAGCCAATGAGCCTTTGTGGAGGAAGACATTGCGAGGCGCACTAAATTCTTTGGAGCGAATTACCAATGTTTGAGCGGCAAGGAGCTAATCTGCTGAGAGGGAGCAGAGGGCAAAAAAGGGAGGTGGGGAGATGAAGGGGGCGCGGGGGCGGACCTGCTCCAAGCTTCAATTTCTGGATGTCGACCCCACTCATGACTCATGACTGATAGATAGAAGAAATATAGAACCTCAGAACAGTTGAATTCAGTACTGAAGACAGCTGGGATAGGATCCAGCACACCTGTGACCTGAGGGAGGGTAACCGGGAGGGATAATGAATGAATGGACATATTGTACTGTGTGTTACAGGTCAGTTTTGACTTAAGCTAGGAATGCCTTTAGAATAGTTGTCAATATCAAATTAAGAAAAACATGTCTTCCGTGCAAAATGTATTACAAGGCAGTCTGACTTTTATTCACATACGAATAATGTGCATCCACCTCTCTCTGTCTCTCTTTCTCTCTCTCTCTCTCTCTTTCTGGCTGACCTTTTCCCTCATTCACACATATTGAATGTAAATTAAATTAAATGTTGTAAGAAGGTAAGCCGTGGCATTGTAAAGATAAGCTTATTTGTTTCATTTTAAATAGTTGTGTCCAGTTTATGTGGGCACTGTTTCACGTGGGATGGATGCTCCCAGATGTGTCTGACTATATTAGAACCAGGGTTAAATCGTTTTTAATGCTTAAAAATAGTTAATTTGTTAGTTTGTTTTTACACATGTCTTTCTTTGTCAATTAAGTGCCAAGCAGAAGATTAGGCCAGTTACAGTACAGCAAATAGTTCTTGCAAGTTCTGAAATGAATTTTAACAGCTGCTCCTGATCCTTTTTCTGTTTAGAATGACATTAGTTAACATTTAGCGTAGGGCTCATTGACTTATCGCCTCTTGCGGAGAGTTATTAAGCTTTTATATGGTTTGTGTGCAAATCTAGGCCATAAACTTTAATAGCGTCTTGGATGGCCGTGAGAAAGGAAGGAGGCGTTAATATAAATGCTTTTAATACCGCACTCTGTGTACCTTCTTTTCTGCGTCCTCAAATCAGCAATTGGTTGAGGCCCAGGAGGTTTGCGTCACTTTTGATCCAGAGTAAATTTGATATCTTACCATATTTACTTTAACAATATTTGACAATGTCAAGAAACATTAAAAAGTACTGCCTGTGTAGTAATATATGTTATATTTTTATTTTATACTTTTAACATTTTTTCTGGTCCTAAGCTGTATACAAATTTGATGTGCTGGACAGGATTTTATCAATGTTTTGGCATGCGAGCACGAGCGTGAGGGTCCTTACCCCTATTTTTAATTGTTTTATTCATTTTTAATTTCAGGGGTCGTCAGTTGTACGTAAATGTTAACTGTTCGTGGGTGAGTTATTTTTTTTAGTCCGTACCTCATTTGATAACTAGGTGCTTCTCATTCATTTTTAATACAGTTGTATATCATTACAAATTACTGAAACACTAATTAAATTTTTTTTTAAAACACTTGGGTCAAAAATAACCACAATCGTGAGTCAAAAAAAAGATTTACCCAATATTTGGGTCAATTTGACCCAACTTTCTAGGTTGATTTTATAAAGAAGAACCCAATTTTTGTCTTGTACACTACACCCCTTTTAGTTTGTTTGGGTTTTTCCTTTTTTAATTAGTTATTTATTATTATTTTTTACCTATAACTGGGTGATATATAACTCACTTTTTTTGTTTTACTCTTGAAGTTTGATGGACTAGAATCTATTTAAAACTGGGTAAAAAGTTTTAAACGTATTGGAATTGGAAATGTTTTTTAAGTTGTTTTGTTCAGAATAATATTGTAAACGTCATTCAAAACTATCTTAAGGCAGAATGTGCTCCATGATTTTCTGATCATATATTATATATTTGTGGAGCGTTAATGAGCGATCTGGGTAATCTGACACCCAAAGAAAAGGCAGTGCTGCAGCTAACACTGCCCTAACAATTGACTAATCTTCTAATGTATCCCTCCAAGCTTTGATGCAGTTGAAGGTGTTTGCAGGCGGGACAAGGGTTGGACATTACCTCACTCGCAATGCTTTCCAGGGAGGGGGGGGTAGAAACGAGCGGGTAATTAGCTGATTAGAGGCCCGTCAGAGCCAATCTCGGCCGGCCCCCACCCTGGCCTGTAAGGTTGGATTGACGGACGGATGGAGGGAGCGAGGGAGGACTGAAGAGTTTAGTTTGAAGACCAACACCGTCCCAGACGGCGCGTTTAATAAAGTCTATCTGCAAGACCGTGCAGCAGGGCAAAGAGTGATCTGCAGACCAGAGTTGTGCAGCGTCGCATATGCATGCATGAAATGTCCCATGCATGAAATGTCTCGACGGTGAATGCGCTCCGCAGGTGTGCACCCTCCAAACTTGTACACTTCTTTGCAACTTGTCATGGAGAAATCGAAAAACTTTCGAATCGACGCCCTGCTCGCAGACGAGCCCAACCGGGTCAGCCGAGAAGTGTCCCCGGGTTTGAGCTGCAGCGACAGTCCGGGGGGGAGCCCCGTGTCCTGCCGTCACCGGGACACGCCGTCGCCTCGGGCAGCCGCGCAGCTCCACACGTCAACGATGATGCCAAAAGCGAGCCTTCTCAATCTCGCGCACCCGGGACTGGCTTCCATTCCCCAGACTGCCATACAGGGCATGTACCCCGCGGCGCCCATGTACCCACTGTCGGCCCTGGGGGGTCAACACCCTGCTTTTGCCTACACTGGCTTTACCCAGCTGACTCACGCCTACCCCGAGCACCTGAAGGCGGCGGCGGCCATGGCGGGTTCTGTGCCTCTGGAGCACTGGATCCGGGCGGGCATTATGATGCCGAGACTGCCAGATTACAGCGGTGAGACTTTTAAAATCATTTTAAATTTGTTAAACTTTTTTTTTGAGAGGGAAAAGGTTGTTTCAATATCCAGCAATCGAAAAACAACTCACTCTAAACGACCATATGCTGCAGTGTTGTACTTCAACGTTAAACAACTGAACTAAATTTAAATGTACTGCCCTAAGGAAATGTTTAACATTGTGCTCGGTTTGATCTTTTAATTGAGTCATTCTTTCAGTGAAAGAATATATTTTCATCGAATATAAAAGAGCCTCCAGACTACTATTGCAGTTTAAAGTTCAACACTAAGCCATTAAGGGAACAGTTTTAATTTTTAAGTATTCATTTTTTTAGTATTTAAAAGTTTAACCAATGTCAAAATTAATGAGGGTTAAAAAAAAAACTTATATGATAAATGCATGGCCAAACCCAGGCCAATACATCATTTTATTGTCATTAAGTTAATTTATGGATCACAAATGAAAAACTTCAGCTTTTGTACACAAAATGTGTGAATAAAAGCCCTCAACGTTCGTCTTCTCATTCGCTCTGCTGATGATGTAGCAGCAGGGGGGTTCAGCGTCTTACTCAAGGACACTTCATCACGAGAGCTGCAGGTGGAACCCATTCTTCTGCTTGAGCTAGAATAACTGTTGTCATAATTACCCAATTTAGATTTTTTTTTTCTTAATCCACAACCTTATGCACAGTTGGAAACACGTTGTTTTGATTTAGGCCACCATTGCAGGCTAACTTTAGTTTTTTGTGTTCTTAGGTTCATGTGAATCAAATGTTTAATTATGTTGCTGTATGAGCAATATATCCATATGTTTTCCACTTTACAAGAGGATGTCATATTTTTCTTTTGCCCTGTCTGTCTCTCTATAAAGCGCAAAACTGTCTCTGTATGACAAAGAAACTAATAAACATACACCTCAAACGTTTTGTAGTTCATCAATAAAATTCCAAAGCCGTCATTGAATTTTCATTAAGTTAATGGCATGCTGGTGATTTTATGGCCTGTGCACGGGCTTCTGATTCTGCTGCCTTGCCTGTCAACAATAAACTAGAGTAAAGCCTTACCGTTAATGACGCCACAGAGTGCTGCCATATGTGTCTGCTCCCACCTACAAAAATGGTATCGAACTCCCTGTGTCCTTGGTGTCAGCGTTTGGCCCAAGATTTCCCACTTGTGTAAAACTTCTGAACTGGGAGATGAATTATGTGGAACTGTACAACAACAATGAGAGAACTGGGACTGTATACTATAGGCAGTGGTGTCCAAACACAAAGGCAATATGCAGATCATGGTCATTTGGTTTATTCACATATTTATACAGGGAAAAAAAAAACTTGACAATCGACATTGCTCTCGCCATGGGTGTCACTCCCCTGAAAAATACAACTACTATGATGATATCGAACTGTGATCGGGCTCCCTCCGGTGGTGTACAAAAGATGCAATTGATTTGCATCTTGATTGATTTGATTGTTTTTTATGATCGTTTTTATACTTCCCGATATTTAGGATTTCACAAGGTTTTGGGGTGTTCTGTGACACCATAACCCACCAGAAAATATATGCCCCTGCGTTGAACAACAGCTAAATCCCATTTCATTGTTTTTTAATGCAGTTACTTGGTTGGGAAACATTCATGTGATATGTTCACAATCTGGGCCATGACACTGAGCACAAAGTGGAAGAGCCCAATTCTGCTCGTATAAAAAAAAAAAAAAATCCTTATCTTCACCACAGTGTTATGAAGTGTAATGTTGTTACTTAGAAATGGATACAAATGCCCACCTGGCCATAATTTGTGCATCAGTTTTAGTAGCTTACAATATCAAACGTGCTTTTGTCTCTCATTTTTGAGAATCATTTGTACGGTGGCACTTTAAAGAGTGTCAGCCTGTGACATTTTCCTCTTGTTTTGAGTTTCAATGTGAAGATCTGTCACTTGCTGAATAGAATTTATATTCTTGTGGAAAACCGGTTCGCGTGCCAAACTCAAATCCTAACAAAAGCTTTACGTTGCTGCCTCATCACCTTTAACAGAAAGATATCATGTAGTTTTTAAAAAATAACTATGTAAATAGTATGCAGTATAGACTGTTGATGCTGGATGTCTTGATTTTAGCATGTTGAAGACAGACAGAATGGCCTTGCTTTTTTTTCCAACATTCAGCCTGTGGAGGAAAATGTATAAACAGAAAAAATAAAATATGAATATACAAATATATTTTGATATCATGAGGAAATTGTGACTGCAATGAATTATTCTATGTCACCTCACTGATATATATACATGTATTCCATCAGCAGGCCCTCAGTCAGGTCTGTTGGGAAAGTGCCGAAGGCCTCGCACGGCCTTCACCAGTCAGCAGCTCCTGGAGCTGGAGAACCAGTTCAAACTCAACAAGTACCTGTCCAGACCAAAACGCTTCGAAGTGGCCACTTCTCTCATGCTGACAGAAACACAGGTAAGAGATCACAGAGTTGTTATTTTAATTGTGGGTCTGCTGAAGAACAATCGTCACCAAAATGTGTTTTCATTATAATACGTATAATTAATGTCATTTCTGACACTACTGCTCAGTGCTCAAATCATAAGATTCACCAAATTTGAATTGAAAGAATGCCCATGGGTTCCAAAGTTCATATTTTTCACAGTGCGGTTCCCAAATTTTAACACAAAGTCATTCGATATTTAAGTAGTATTTTGTATATTTGCCTCCCGCTACATTTCTTTACAGATTCTGACCCCAATATATTCAGCTCATTTAGAAATCTTGGTTTCTTCATTTAACAAATTGCAAAACGTTCACAGTAAAATTCCCAGGGATTTTTCATCAGACCTTCCTTCTTCCACATCCATCCATCTATTTCCTTACCCGCTCGTCCTCACTCGAGTCAGGGGCATGCTGGATTTTATCTGGGTAGTCAGTGGGGTACACCCTGAACTGGTCCCCAGCCAATGGCAGGCCTTCTTCCAATCATTTCAAGCCTCACTTATGTTTCCACATTGTAGTTAATGCCACAGTATTCTTAACTCAAGTTGTTCAGCATTCACACACAATTCGGACAGAATTTGCCATGATTATAATCCTTTAACAAGAAAATGTATTTTACTTAAAACAGAATTATGAGTACAGTGCCAGTCCAAAGTTTGGAAACTCACAAATACGCATTGGCGTCAAACACACTAAGAGGTCAAGAAATGCAAGTTATTCACTCTTAACTAATACACAGCTGTGACCTGAAAGTCATTCCAGTTCATGAAGCATTATTCACATAATAGAGCTGACTGAGAAAATGTGCAAAGCCAATAATTGGGCCAATGATACCTACTTTAAGGAATCAAAATTAGAATCGCATTCACTTTTATTGTCACTTAGTTGCACCCAGGTGCATACATGTGAAAAACATTTTGCCGAGAAGCTACAATAACAGACATGATATAAAAAATAAATAAATGAAATAAAAACATAAAAAAATTCTTAAAAATGGTACAAACAAAGGAATATCTAGGGAAAATGCATTGTGTTATTGCACATTTTAATTTGTTGCACAAGCCATAGTTTTTTGTTAAACAGTGATGATAAAAGATTCAGTTTTGATTACCATATATTTATTGAACAAAGCATTTCAACAATATTTCTTCACAATGTCACTTAAGTATTTGTATTAGACTTGAGTATTCTACTATCAAGATATTTTGTAAATTATGAAAAAACACAGAAATAAAGGGTGTTTCCAAACTATTGTACGGTACTGGATGTCTTTGCTTGCCAACGTTTCAATATTTGAAGTAAACTTGCATTATTTGTGCATTTGGTGGTCAGGTCAAGATCTGGTTCCAAAACCGGAGAATGAAGTGGAAGCGGAGTCGTAAGGCCAAGGAGCAGGCCAGTGTTTCCGGCCAGGCTGAAGCTGGTGGAAAACCATGCAACAAACCCGGAGAGAAAAGGCTTCAGCATGAAAATCCAGTGGCCGGTGGTGCAGATCTCCTTTTGGAGGATGGTGATGAGGAAGAGGAGGAGGAAGAGGAGGAGGAAGAAGAGGAAGAACCTCAGCATGGTTTTTCTGTGGTTGTGGGGAATCGAGTCAGAATGGCGCGATCCCTGGACTTTTTGCAACGCGGTGCCGATGTTGGCTTCAACCCCCACAGCCCTTTCACTGAAGATGAACTGGAGGGAGTGCAAGCAGGAGGAGGAGGAGGAGGAGGAGGAGGAGGAGGAGGAGACAGGAAGATGGTGGCGGGACTGTGAAAAGACTCAACATTTGATTTTAGGGACACTACAGTAACTTGAAAGTACATTCCACAATAGTGGACAACCGAAACATTTGTTGGCAAACCTTAAGTACTGTTTGCTTTCCATACACAATTAACATGATAGATGGTATCAATTTTGACCCAAGCTAAGAATATTCTTTCTGTACCAAAATATAAGCTCCAGATCATTTCACATTATCTTAATAACCACATTGAAGTTAATGAATGGATAACTCATCCATAAAAAAAAAAAAATTCACAGACAAAACTTTCCAAACTTCCCAGTGACCCTTTGTCAGAGAAATCTACAAATACTGAGGGAAATCTACAAAGACTGAGACAAGCCCAAATGCTAAACAGCAAAATAGTAACTCAGATCAACCAAGATTGACTTTTCTTTGCCGGCAAGGGAGGGCACGGCTTTCACTCTCATCTTCGCCAGAGCCGTCGGAGCCCAGCCGTCCCCGCCTGCTTTTTATTCATTCAGTAAAGCACTACACAATACAATACATAAAAAAAAAAAAAAAAAACAGCCAGCCAGGCACCACCAACAGCTGCGCCAAGGTTTCAGTTCACACTTTCCTGCGTAAACAGCGTTATCTAAGGATTGGGGCGAGATGAAACAGGACTGCATAGATGGATAGCAATGCAAGCTATTCTAGACAAGTAATAAACACATATTGATAACAATCTAATATGTGATTCTTTTCATACCCTTGCAAAATGAACACATTTATGTTTCCGCAGGAATTTTTGAAAAAAGTGGTGAAAACAGACAGGTCTCCAAAGTGTTTGAATTTGAACAGTTCCATTGTGTCATAAAAATATACATATACACAGATACAACTATTGAATATGTTTGTGAGAGTATATATACACACATACACACACATACTCTATATTTGTATATGTGCATATACAATGTAAACACAACACAAACATCTGGAGTTTAATCAAGTCATCAAAATACTCTAAATATCATCATCATTGCTGCACATTAAAGTCATCTTGTCTCCTCCAGCCATCTTAGCCCACAGCAGTGCCTGGGATCATGTATTATAAGATAACAAGTTGTGTATACAATTACACAAAAACAGACTGTAAGATCAACCAATGTTGCTGCAATATCCAAAACACACAGGCTTTGGCACCACACATTAAGATGCATTCTGATTTCAATGCGATGTTGTACTTTCACTTGTTTAGTTCTCAAACATTTCCCTTTTTTTGTGTGGAAATGAATTTAATTTATTTGATTTGTTGTAAAATAAACCGTAATGTATTTATCTGACTCTTGTTTGTGGTTTTACCAATATTAAAAAAAAAAACTTGTCTGATGTGTTTATAACATTTGCAATAATTACATTTGACAACTGTTGTCAAGTAAACTGAAATGTGATCAAACTTATGTAAAGGTCCTTTACCTTTGAAAACATGGACTGTAAATTGCTTTTAATTCTTTCTGTAGACATAATGTGGTAATATATAAAGATCTGCATTAGAGAAGCATACACAGCAATTTCAAATGCTGTTTAAAATAGAATATATGATGGCCGTACATTAGCTCTGTAAGCATGTATTTCTTGTGTATGCAGGTCAATTGGATTCTTTGGAGTCCAGCATTTGTGAAAAAACTCAGGAAATAAAGTTGATCAGTTGATCACATTTAAAATGAAACCTTTCATCAATGTTCATATTCTTTTATTTTAATGATGGTGTTGATACTGAAATTCACTTCATGTCTCCAGTTATGTCACACCACAAGCACACTGTCCATTGTTCCCCTAAAGAATCAGTAAATTGAAATAAAATCAAAACATTGTCATGAAATAATAGGTTATTGTACCCACAAAATATTTCAATAGACAGGCTAGTGGAGAGGAAGGTTTGAAACTTGACCAGGAGGTTGTCAAATTATGCTGGGGATCCCCGGAACATGTTGTACAGTGCACATAAAAATTAACATTTAATGTCTATTTGAAAAACACTTTGAAGTTTAGATCATTTTGACTTGGTCATGTTATAAATAGCTCACATGCTGAAATAGTGTGGGCACCCCCTATAAACCATAAAAAATGTAAAATGAATTACTTTCAAGGCTGATCACATACTGTATGCCTTTAAGGAATATTATACAATTTAGGCGTGGACGTAAAAAAAATGCAGGGCATATAGCACGTGTTCGAATTTATTTTCACGCATGGTGACATATACATAGTTCATTCAGACTTTACTTTTTTCAAAAGCTCTTCAATTGCACTTAATCGCCGGGGTTTACTAATAGCCACATAATTAAGTTAATGAAGCGGAGGAATGATGTCACAGGAGTCTAACCAGAAGAAAAACGTGCATAAAAGTGCCATGCAGGAGCTTTTCATTGGCCGGTTACCAGAGCATTACCGTAATCCTTCAGCGGCGAATCACCCTTCTCCTGAAATTTACTGTAATAATAACTAAAAACAACGTCGGTTTATTTTTCACTTTGAAAATGTGCACATGAAAGCATTTCTATGAGTATTCCCTCAACATACCGGATGGATGATTGTAAAGGTAGAATGCAGATAAGATAGATAGATAGATAGATAGATAGATAGATAGATAGATAGATAGATAGATAGATAGATAGATAGATAGATAGATAGATAGATAGATAGATAGATAGATAGATAGATAGATAGATAGATAGATAGATAGATAGATAGATGGATGGATGGATGGATGGATGGATGGATGGATGGATGGATGGATGGATGGATGGATGGATGGATGGATGGATAGATAGATAGATAGATAGATAGATAGATAGATAGATAGATAGATAGATAGATAGATGAAATTATTATTATTATTATTATTTTGATGTGATTAGATAGATGAAATTATTATGATTATTTTGAGGTGTTTATTGGTATTTTAGAAACATAAAGAAAACTGAATAATAATGCATTTTGTTGTGGATATATTTGTATCCGTATTTTATTTTTGTAAACCTTGGTAGCATCCTCATGATAAATAAAAGCCCCTTGCGCCACTTATTTTAATACAATCTGAACTCATCTTTTTGATTCCCGTCACGCTATTTTCTTACTAAAAATGCAGACGACCTTCTTTGTTTTGGAGCTATAATGCATGCTTTGGCTATAAAACCTTTCGCTGTCTTTTGAATCACTCACTCACTCACAAACCCTCCCGTCTTTCCCTTTTGCTCGATGAATAAATCAGAAAAACATATTTCACACAGTTGACTCAATCAGCGAAATGTGGAGCTCATTACTTGAATATGAACAGATTGTGTCATCTCTTAAGGTAATCACACGTTTCCCGGGCCCTTGTCACTTAACTAATGGACAGCATTCAGGCGCCGACTGACGAAGAAGGCAAGCCCAATAAATTCACGTCAGTCCTATACTCAAAACGCATGAAAAACACACCACGTTTTGCTTATAAAGTTTATTAAAGGGCGTGACCGTGGGGAATGTATTCACACGTGCATGTCACTTATGCTCTGGGAATATGTACGACGATGCGGACTAGAATATACGGGTTGATGGCGCTTCTTGACAACATTCAGGACGGCCAATGAAAAATGAATGGGCAAAGATAACCTTCATTAGAATTGTTTTAAAAAATGACGTCGAAGAACTGGGATTCATGTTACAAAAGTGAATTTCCAATTCGCGAGGTTAGAAAGGGCTAGGCACGCTCCAAATTTTCTCATTTTTATAAATATATTACAAAAAAAATACATATGTGAGTAAGGCATAAAGAAAAAAAATGTGCATCTTTCCCAATTCCTACCAAAATTCGAGATGTTCCCAATATTTTCTCATTTTATAACTACATACAACTCCCAATTTAATGCAAATATTAAATATTATGTCCATCTCCTAACTATGTGGACCATGCAATTATAACCATTCTAACTTTAAACTCGTTATCTCATCACATTCCAAGTTTTCACAATAAAATTGCGACTTGAATAGTTTCCTATATCTCAACTTCCACGTTTCTTTCCCGATTGTAAACCCATTCTCAAAATACAACATTCCTTTGACAGAATTTCCGTTCAGGTTTAGCTTTTGGGCATTTACGCCTACTATAGATATGTATTCCATTTATGGGAATAGATAAATAATGGTATATTCTTACTGTAGAGTTGGGACATCACGACTCCATTAAGTCGTTTATTTTTTGTAAGACTTGCGTCTTGACTCAGAATCATCCACTAAAAAGTCGAGACTTGATAATAATTGATTAATAATAATAATAATAATAATAATAATAATAATAATAATAATAATAATAATAATAATAATGTATAAGCATTGTTTTATCATGTTTCTCAGATTGACGGAAAAACTACTGCTCCAAGTAATA
Organism: Hippichthys cyanospilos; assembly: GCF_059441005.1. Classification (NCBI taxonomy): domain Eukaryota; kingdom Metazoa; phylum Chordata; class Actinopteri; order Syngnathiformes; family Syngnathidae; genus Hippichthys; species Hippichthys cyanospilos. Next base: position 14,312,936 of record NC_142372.1, on the reverse strand, counting down.
ACAAAAGAAGGGGGAATTAAGCACATGGAAGTAACCTTTGCTTCACTACCCTGTCATATATTTATAAATGTTGAAGTTTGCTTTATGTTTCATCGTGGACATGACAAACAAAACAAAATACTGTAAAAAAAAAATCAAATTTAAATGATTTTAAGGTAATCCTATAAAATACGAAATAAATAAAAAAATTATCGTATGTCATCTCAGTGGACTCGTGGTCAGGGGTTTGCGCTTGATTTCGAACCTCAAGTCTACACTTGACATGGACTTCGGGATCAAAGACTTGATCCCTGACTTGAACTTGGAATTAGAGTCTTGCACCCATCACCCTCCTTTATTAATATGTAGGGCAACCCTAGAAATTACATGTATTTTTTAAAAATCGACGCTGTGGATATCAATTTGAAATTGTACAATATCAGACGCGCCATTAAAGTCCACCACTGACCTCTTGTGGTGAAATGGAAGACATTGGGGAAATTACATACCGTAGGTTCCTTGATGACGTCCACCGCTAGGAAGCGCTCGTGTGACGTCCTGGTTCTGGCCGAATAGAGAGGGCGGGAGGCGGGACTTTACATTTTAGGGGCACATGATGAGCGAATAAGCATTTGAGAACGCGTTTAGTGTCCATTCACAGACTGTCCACGTCGCGAGGACGGCTTGCTAAATTTTACTTGCTAGCTCCGACCTGGACCACCTGACCGTGGAAATGTCGTCCTCGGAACTTGGTAAGCTTTCTTCCCATCACAAATTGATGTAATGCTGCATGAACTTATTTCCTAGCAGCGAGCGTTTTGCAATGCTAACTTGGCTAACAATAGCCAACGTGGTGCGTTCGGGTCTGTCTCGAAATGTTGACTTCCGCCTAAGTGGAAAATAACCAACTTTATACCGTGTGTGCCATGCAGCGTTGCTGAGCGTGTCTGATAAAAGCGGATTGTTGGAGTTTGCCAAAAGCCTCGTGAACGTGGGTTTGAGTCTTGTAGCGTCAGGTGGGACAGCCAAAGCCCTGCGGGATGCTGGACTGAACGTCAGGTACACCACGTGGAAAGCTATCTGAGCCTTTCTTGCGCATCCTTGCTGGGCATCTCCATGTCCATGCACAGCTACCGTACACTCTTTGACAGATCAGGATAAAAATTGTGACAAATGTCTCGATAGTAACAAATAATGGTCTAATGATGCCACTTTTGGCCTACTCGTGAACTATTTGTAAACTACTGCACCAGCATCTTTACAAGACATGTGACACTTGTATCCTCTTTGACCCTACTTGTAGAACCGACGTGCCCACTAGCAGTTTTGCCTCACCAGATGTTATACTACTTAGGCAAACCTGTGCACTAGTTTACAGCTGTATTCTTCTAATACTGCTAGCAACACACATATACTAGTTAAAATCCAGAGTTAAACTAGATCACTAGTATCTATGATTTCAAGTGGGACGGTTTTGCCTCACTGTTAACTCATAGTTTTCCCACCAGTATGCCAACAAAGTTCTTTTAACGTGAAATTTGCCACATCATAGAGGAAAAAATATTACTAGTAAGGGACAGTTTTACAAGTGTGTGGAATTGTCTTACTAGTGAAGATAAAGACCGTACTGATGGACATCAAACTGAATATGAAGGATAGCAAACACATTTTAAAACTAATTTTCATATAGCCCTCTCCACAATGTTCTGTAAACACATTAAAATGTGTGTGTGTGTTTGCCAGGGATGTGTCTGAGCTGACTGGGCACCCAGAAATGTTGGGAGGCCGCGTGAAGACCCTCCATCCGGCAGTCCATGGTGGAATCCTGGCCAGAAAGACGGCCAGTGACACCGCAGATATGGACAAGCTGGGCTACAGTCTGGTCAGGTGAGAGCACAAGTCTTCTTGAGAACATCTTACTCGTAATGATCTCACATGCTCCTAATTTGATCACATTTCTTGTTACGTGTACCCTTTTATGTGAATCAGAGAAGAGGAACGCTCGTGCGGTTGATTTTAGTGGCATGATAATTGGAAATGTGCTGCTTCCACATGTTGGTCTTGTGACCGGTTTGTGTCAGGTCAAGAAGGCTCCGATGTCATGTGACTTGTCAAAGTGAACAATGAATCTGATTAGGTCACGCTGTGAGCTGATTGATCGTCCCCATGATTTAGTTTTTTCTCTTCAGTGCTCTTTTACTTGTATTTGCGAAGGGTGTGCATTCTTGTGGTTGTTGATTTTGAGCATAATATCCTCACATTTAACTGTTATTAAAAGTCTCAAATTTATTGAAAAAGACTTTTTAAAGTATTCCTGAGTCATCGATCTTGCTCCTGATGTCAAAAATTGGGAAACTATCGTATAACATAACGTTTGAGAAAATGAAGACAATTCTTGTTGTTTCCTGCTGAAGTTGACAGTGAAAACTGAAAAATAAAAATGAAATATAATAAATATAACAAAATATAAACAAGGTCTCAAACAGCTCTCTTTGCTGAGAGCTCAGTGCTGCTTGGTAAGTGGTGGAACAGTGTGGTACTACACTGAAAGCACTTTTATTACTACTGTAATATCCTCCATAAATTAAAATAAAAAAAGTTAAATCATCCCATGTGTGTGTGTGTGTGTGTGTGTTCAGGGTGGTGGTGTGCAACTTGTACCCGTTTGTCAAAACTGTCTCCAACCCGGATGTTAAAGTGGAAGACGCAGTGGAGCAGATTGACATTGGTGAGTGGCGCTTATGTTAACATAAACATTCTATAAACAAATAAATGTAAAAAAAAAAAAAAAATGCTGTCACTTTTTCCCTGCTTTCAATGAGGTGGTGTAACTTTGCTGAGGGCAGCAGCTAAGAATCACGCACGGGTCACAATTGTGTGTGATCCTGCTGATTATTCCCTGGTTGCCACGGAGATGGAGAGCTCTCAAGACAAGGATACCACTCTGGAGACACGGAGGTCTCTGGCCCTCAAGGTAAATCATAAAAAAATCACAATTTGAAAACTCCATGACAATCAACTCCTTTTAATGTCAGCATTTGCATCGCTTTGATTTTTTTTTTTTTAACTGTTGTTCCTCAGGCTTTCACTCACACGGCCCAGTATGACGACGCCATAGCGGATTACTTCCGTGCACAGTACAGCCGGGGCGTTTCCCAACTGCCCCTGCGTTATGGCATGAACCCGCACCAGGCCCCCGCCCAGCTCTACACACCGCGCTCTGCACTCCCCCTCAAAGGTTAGCACCCACCACCACTTTCTTAACGGGCTGTTGTGAAGTATTTCTTTTTCTGCTAACTACTCCTACCAATGGGGCAGGCAAAGTATGTGACTCGCTAAGCATTTACATTATCAATAATCCTATAATATTGCTGTATTCATTTAACCAGAAATTGGTTAGTTAATTTTTTTATTTTTATTTTGTTTGAAT